>NC_053450.1:94348236-94648236 GCF_015227805.2 Hirundo rustica
GAGCACTGCTGGAGGACATAGACCTCACAGCACAGGAATGTCTGGCAGTTTTGAAAGTTTCCACAGAGGCAGGCATTCAGAACAGATGCTTGCTTTCTGCTGTTTGAGACCCAAACATTGCTGCACTGTTCTCTCTCACAAGAACCAGAACACAACAGGGGACAAATATGCATGTTTGCCCTATTCTCATTTTTCTGAGAACAGAATTGTGCCAAAATAAACAAATGGCTAGCAGTAGCACGATTTAAAAATAAATATTTTAATCATCTATGCATTTTAAAGTCTCAGTGGTAAAGGTTTCATGTGCATATAAGCTCATGCTCCCTTCCTATTTTCTTTTATTTTTTTTAACCATTTTCCATGAAGGAAGCTACTACTATTATATATGCATGAATATTTTTTTTATTTTTACTCGGGTTAAAGAATTTTTATTTGTGTTAAAAACAAAAGAAGATGAACATATATAGCAAAATGAGGTCTATCTGATTCACATATTATTTAATCCCACATTTCATCCCTCAGACCTGTTACAGTTTGCTGTTAACCAAAGGTGTCCCATTTACACTCCAGGACAAATTTGTTTGAAATGCAATCCTAAACTTCATCCCAGACTGCCAGAAAATATCCATCCACATCTGAAGAGGATTAAATGCAAGCTCTCCAAAGCTCCGTCTATCCATCAGCAACCCTAAAAAGCCTATCACTATAATGTCTAGACACTGAGATAACCCTCCTGATGGAAGCAGATGGTAAAGACCTCTCCACATCATGGATTTCCATGAAAGATATAATGACACATGGTAAAATTAACAGTCTCTTGGCACACATTTTCACAGGAGAAAGACACTACCATATTTAGATACATAAAACACGAGGAAATAAATTGTGATTTTTTTAAATTCACTTAGGCTGAAAACTCATGAACCTGAGCTGGGATTTTATCAATAAATGAAGACCAGAAAAAGGAAAAAAAGAAAGGAAGAACAAAAGCTATGGCAGGGATTCCACAGATTTACCTCTCAGGAAATGAAATCAAGGGAACCAAACAATCAAACATGGATCAATAATCCTTGAAATAAACACATATGGGATTTTTTTTTTTTTATTCTGGTGAAATAAGTCTTCCTCAAGAGTGGATGTGAGAAAATTAAGATGCTCATTTAAGACTTAGTAAATATAAAATTTAAGACTTTCATGAGCCAAGATATGCATAGAGTGGAATGATTAATAGACCTAAATCTTAAATATTCTGAAACTGCCTACTTGATCAGTTAAGGTCTTGTTGACTCAAACAGTTTGTCAGAGCACAGCTCTCGGGACTTCCATGTCCCCAGGCGAGCACAATCCTCCATTCAGAATCCTCTCTAAAGAAAGAAAGATCCACGAAAAATTTGTATTTTACTTTTACATGTTCTCAAACCACCTCTTATTCCACCTATCCTGGGTACCTGTTTGGCTTCATTCTCACCAATTTGAGCACACCATTTCTCAATGGGATGCCCAAAGTAGCTTCCAATACAAAGAGTATCTGTGCAGTATCTGTGAGCAGGGCAGAGTCTTCTAGCATGAGGAAAACTGCATCTGATGCCCTTCAGACCCTCCTAAGACTTTATTTTTAAGTAGTAGAGATCCAGGTCAAAATGAGTGTGGAGAAGAGCTTTTGGAGAATGGGCTGCACAAACAGTGAGAAAGCCTGAATGAAAAAGTATGATCTGTTTTTAGCCTCGCAAAATAAAGGCACGTGGAGTGATGTGACTGCTTACAGAAATGTCTTAGGAGACAAGTCTGCTATGTTCAAGAATAATTTTTAAAAGTAGGGACAATACTGACATGATAACAAGTAGAATGTAATTCTGAATGCATGTAGCCTCAAGAAGGCTACCATGTTAGAAAAATCCTTATAGTTATCAGAGAGTGTGTGGGTGTTGGAATAGACTTCTACAAGGAATAAAATTACCTGAAAGACCCAGACTTGCTTTATTTATTGATGAGGGACTTGCTGCTATTGTGTCAACATTGTTGACTGGCATATCACACTGAAATAATTATTGTAATTTATTTTAAATTTATCTAAAAGTCAATTGTGGAATTCAATATATAAATTAAATAAAATGAATTTCCCTGGAGATCCTCCCTTCCAACAGCAGGGTATATAAAATCTGAGTGTCAGGCATTATTAATTTGTTGTAATATATTTTCAGGATACTTTGCTACATAATTGAAAAATATGTTTTTGCTGCAGGTGGCACCTCTGAGGTTAAAAGAGCCTCCTTGTCTAGCAGCAGAGCATCAGCCTGTTGGCAGAGTGACTTCAGAGGGACAGACCCACAAAACAATTGCTCTCACCCCTTTTTCCTGTCTAGACTGACCTCCACTACTCCTTCCTCTCAACCAGCACAATACAGCTACGCTTTGGTTTTTTTTCTCACCAATGCAAACACATGCTTGGGTCCTCCAAGATTAAAGACAATCTCATACCTTACACCAGCCAGCCATGACATCTTTGTGGGACAAAATCTGATGGCTGAAACTCTTCCTTTGGGTGATATTTACATAGAAATTAGTCAGAGGCTTACCTGAGCTCAGAGCCATGGTGCATTAAACACTGTATGAACAACACACAACCTTACCCCTGAGAATGAATAAACTGAAAAAAATCCCAGATGGACAAAATGGGTACAATAAAACAAAAAGAATAAATTATTTACTCAAGCCATGCGCTAGATGAAAATATATCTGGGAAAGGAAGCAAGGGAAAGAATATATCCCATATCTCAGCCTTATTCCTTACGAGATGAATACTACTACTTTGGATGTGCAATGACCTATGGACTATGATTAAAAAATCTACGCTACATGCACAGACTCCTTAACAGGCTGTATATACAGGGACTGAAATAATTTATTTCCCCAGCTAGCCAAACAAATACCAATAATTTATGAATTTATTTTAATTTTCACATTAGATTTTTAGAGAAATGAAGTTAAATTAATTGAATCTATCAATGTAAAAGATTAGTTTAAAAGCCTCTTTTAAGTGATGCTGTCTCAGCACTCTTTTAGTTTGCAAGTTTGTAAACTGCATCACGAGCACCAATATATATTTAAAAAAAAAAAAAAAAAAAAAAAAGAGAGAGAAGAAACAACAAAGGACTTCTTTTTCTTTATAAAATAGACTGTAATAGGTGAAAAGACAGTCAGTGATTTTGGGGCTTGAAGATAAACTTAGGGAATAAAATGAAGATACCAGAAGCTCCATAAAAGTGAATGCATTGGTACAAGAGTCCCTGTCTCTTAGTTTGTGGAATAACTAAGGTGTCTGTCACTAGCACAGAAGTAGTATGGAAATACAGGTTGCTTAGGTGAAATGAGATAAGAGTACCAATGGAAAAAAGACACTCCATATTATATCTGGCGTCACATTCAGAAAAGTCCAAATCAAAATAAACCCAAAAAAGACCTTATGGGATACTAGGGGAATGACTGAAAGTGTTTGCTGGATTCCCATGGGCCAGCTGTGTCTGTGTAAGACAGTTTTTACTGTGTTGAGAATCTGGGTTATTACATCTTCTGCAATCTTACGGTCACATGGATTTAGCCTTTTCTTGCAATAGAAATAGCAAATTTTGTGTGGTTCTTGAGGAAGATATTTCATGAACTTGAAGGATGAAATTACGTGGGTAGGGTGGAATCCAACAGCACTAATGTGCACTAATGTGTGACAGTTCCTTGGAAAGGAAGACAACAGCACAGTGCATTTTTTCCTCTCAGAGGTAAAAGAGACAGTTACAAAGATCTGGGGATAGGAGAAGAAAGGGCTAGACAATCAAGGGAGCACTCCTTCAAAGCATGCCAAATAGAAATGTGCTATTTCAAAAGAGACGTGTGGAAGGAAGGAGAGGAAGCAGCAGCGAGATGTGTCACAAATCAACAAAGGACAGACTTTTGAAATTTACTGCTTCCCCTAATGGCAGAGACTCACTGGACTGGAAATGGCAGTAACTCACATCAGGAAACCATCTCTCCATCTGTGCAGTTAACACCGGTATGTAAGGAGGCAGGTATGTGACAGGAGCTTAATAGGTGGGACCAGCACCAGCTGGGGCTTAGAACAAAGACCTTATCATCTCTGGGGCTACTGAGACCATGCTTCTCTAACTGCTGCAGAAATAGTAAATTTCAGCATGTTCCTCACAGATGACTGTGACAAACACCTGGGGAGAAAGGATGCGCAAACACATGGTTTTGTGTTAAGGTAGGACTGAGACACCAAGGGTGAGGGATATGCAAGAGGGCACACTGCAGTGATATTCTATCCTTTCTGTTTTCAAGGGGACTGATGACACTTTATAAAAAATGGGCTACAGCTTTTCTTAGTTTCTTCCCCTTTGGTCAACCTCCATTTCTTCACAATATTATGATTACATGATGCTTTCCTTAAGCAAATTGCCCCTGGTAGATGCAAAAGAGCTTGCTTGCTTACAATTTCCTTCAGAGGCTGTGGCCTTATAATGTTCGATAGCAGCATCTGGCTCTGGGACAGATGCTGGCAGCTGAAATTAGGAAGAATACTGGGTGAAAGTGGTGGGATGAAAAGTGACCATGTCACCAGTGGCCTGCAAAGAAGGAAAAAAACTCCATCTATATCCACAGCAAACTGGATTTTACTTTAGGTGGGAAGGAGGAGGGGAGGCTGTGGGACCTTGAGCAAGCTGTGCTGACTGCCTTAGCACATGGTGTTAGCTCTGCTATCCTTAGAAATATTCTTCATGGAAGATATAACAAGATTCACATCTCTTCTTCACTGCTTGTGGTGTACTAAGAAGATGGCAACATCAGAGAAGGCTGAAACGGAAATGTGCTTTCCTAGCATATTGCTGGAAAGGAGGGTGAGTAAGAAGGGGAGTGGGTGGGTGGTGGAGAAGTGGAAGAGAAATCTTGTAAATGCTCTCTCAAAACTGTAAAAATTGTATGTAATTTGATCCTTTCTGAAGATTTTTCTAATATCTAAATAGAGAGATAATCTTCAGCTCAGCATAAAATGTTTGAGGGGATTAGCTATCCTTCCCGGTCAGACGGATAGCGACAATTCACACTTCACATGTCTCCCAGTAGCTAGTCTTTAATAACTTCAGTAAGGTTAATAATTATCCTATAAAATTACCTAGCACTTGAACTGGCAACTGGTTTTACTGCCTGGAGGTGACTGTTAAACAATCTGTGTCTGTTGGCAAGCAGCACTGCACGTACACCCTTGCAAACCCCTTCCCCCATGATGGGTCTGAAATTGGATGGCACATTCGACATGCTGATTAGTTATTTTTTTGTACCCTGCCTGCCTTCATTGCCTCAGATACCAGAAGATATATGAAGTGCATCCTTGCAGGCAACATCCACTCCAGCCTGGCACCATAAGCAGAAATTGGTCATTGGTACCTGTGACTTTGTCAAAGGCAGATGAGGTCAAATGCCATAAACTTGGGCTTTAAACCACAGCCATAAGGAAGATATCTATCACTTCTGCTTTAGGTATCTCTGCACTATGCCCTGGTTCAAAACTTGCTTTTGACATGTTGCAGCTGTGAGCATATGGTGTGTGTTCAATCTTGATCACGTTGTCTCAGAAGCCAATGGCAGGAGCATGGGCAGGTAGGATATTAACTAGACAATTGTTTTATTTGAGAGGTTTGGATGTATTCCAAAAGAGGCAATAATTATTAGCGGTGGTGTGACAGATACTGGTTTGCTTTGTTAGCTGGGAAGACCACGATTTGATTTTGAATAAATTGGCCAATGACTGTTGCTCAAGCAGCTATGACATTCCCCACTCCTCCAGTGGCAAAAGCATGAATGCTGCTAGCTCACACATTCCCTAGGCTGAAATCCGAGCATGTTGATTTCTGATCATCATTCTGGGATGGTTATTTCAGTTCACCACAGGCTCTTTCCACATTTGGCTTAACTCTGCAACATGAGATCTTCAGAGTCAGGGAAAGCTTGGGGCTGACCTTGCAAAACAGGAATCAAGTTGATAAGCCATCTCAGTTTTGGTGTTTGTGTCTTCCTTGCCACATTCAAGATTTAGGGTCATCAATTCAATGGATTCAAAAGAACAGAAAGGAAGAGAGAACAGTTCCAGTGACCCGCATAAGTTCTGAGCACCCAGTGGGAAAATCTGCCTGCAGGGAATATTATCTGATAGCAGCACAGACCCTTGTAAATTGTGACAAGAGGATAGAATGAACTAGTTCTCAGAATATTTGTTATATTTTATTGGTTTTGCTGTAGATTTATGAAGGGCCTTTTTTATAACTTTGCTTTCAAACCTGCAGGAAAATATATGTTGACATATGGCAAAAACGTGTGGCCCCATCCCTGTGCTCATGTAAACACAGGTCCAGGATTATAGACAAGGGATGAGCTATACCCTTAAGGTGTTGGCTGACTGGTCTTAAGATATTCCTCTGAGAAGACTTAACTGCAAACAAGACTCAAAACACATTTTAATCTGGAACTGCATGTCAAAAGACAGGGATTTGAGGGAGTTTGAATTCAAACATTTTATTTTGATTTAGTCTTAATTTTTAATATCAGGTCATAAAAAGGACCTTGTGACCATGTCTTGGTGACATGAATAAGTAGGAATTAAACAATATTAGGCTACAAATTTGGCTACCCTACAAACCCTCTGCAGGATTTCAATGCTGAAGGATCCTAAAATTCCACTGATGCAATTAAACATTTATGTATTTTCACTGTAATCCTTTGCATATGTGAAGACAAGCTCCTAGTTCAAGGTTTGCCAAACTTGAGTCAGCAAAATGGTGTACACTTGCCTCTGTGTGTAGAGACAGTCTTGTTGAGAAAATTTACTTCTGAAATTATTTTCCTTTCTTTTATTCAATTAAAATGGAGATTTTTTGGAAATTTGGAGCTGAAGATGCCTTTTAGTGCTTCTTGTGACTACTACACTCTTGGTAGAAACATCTTTACTCACACAAAAGGTTTTGGGTTTTTTTTGCAGAAGTGCTTGAGGGAGAGTTTCAGTGGTAAATTTGCAGTGTAAACGTGTATGGATGTCAGCTGCCCGTAAGGGATCTACTTCAGTAGTCTGTAGGATTATGGAAACATGCAGGTTGGCCTCTCTTTGTAGGTAGTTGTGTGACGGAAGGAAAGCCCAAACTCTCTTCCTCCATCGAGTTGTAAGAGATGAGGAAGGATGTGAAAGCAAGCAACCAGGAAATTAATTACAAAACCTCCAGTTTGAAAAGACTCTTTTCTGAGTTTTTTCTGAGTCTTCATCAGAAACCTCAGAATTTACCAGTTTTGAGTCCTCCAAGACCTAGATATTATTCTGGCCTTACAGAGGTAAGGATAGTACAAACTGAGCCTTAACAAAGTTTTACAATTTGGCTTTGTACCATCATCGAATAGCTCAAGGCAGAAGTTGTAATCACTGATACTTCTTCCCAGAGGAGCAAACCACCCGGGAATTTGGCCCCAAAGCAGAAAACACGCCCAATGCATTCTGCAATTTTTAAAAAATGTATTGTTTGTTGCCTCTCACTACTTAATTAAAAGGAACGTCAGGCATTTCTGAAAAGACAGTGGGTGAGTTGTCAAATGTAACAAAGAGAGAAAATAATTTCCAAAAGAAAGGAAGTCTATATAAATTTTATTACCCATCCTCTTCTATACGAAACCACATCTATGATAATTCTAAGTGATTTTTCTATGGCATTTTAAAATGAAATGTGATTCATTTTCATTCTCTGGCAATATGCCCTGAAATATTCCATTAAGTGTTTTCAATTACATGCCAGTCCCAATAGGATCGCAGTAAGAGGTTTTAAAAAGATATCTTATCTAGTAGATTACCTAATGTAGTTTGAATTCTATCAATGTTGCAATAAATAAAAATAAATTAAAAAAGGGTCTTGTAGCTTTGAATCAATAGACTGGTTAGAAGCTGAGGAGATACATGTATGTTCTCTTCTCCTTAAATAAAAATTTCAGAACTTGGCACCAGTGCAATTTTTTTAATCTCATTTTATCACGTTTCCAGCACCTTGTATCAAAGTCTATTTCAGAATAAAAATAAAATGAAACCTAAACTACATTATTATTATTATTTATGAAAGCATAAGTGAGTAAATTTTTGAAACATATGGAGGTACGTTATATTCATTGTGACACAAGTTACCGCTCAAAGGCTGAGTTGAAAGTGGCTGCTGAAACATGCAGCTAAGAGCATGCTTGGGTGTTTGGCCTTGCCTTGCAGCACCAGAGTAAAAGGGCATGCACATGTGTGTCTGCCCATGTGTGCCCATGTCAATGTGCTGGCCACTGGTGTGCCACCAAGGCAAGCTGGTCGTGTTGCTTGTTCTAGAAAATTCATTGGACAAGTTTATCCCATTCCTATAAGCCCCTGAGTAGGTACTTCATCTTACTGACATGCAGTCTCATATTTCAGCAAAGGAAACATCTTTATCAATGTAAACTGCTTTTGCTTCTTATTCCAAACTGCTCATGATAACCACAGTGTTAACTTGACCAGGTGTTTGGTTCCACTGATGTCTGGAATGGAGGTGTGGAAGAGCTCGTGCAATATCATGTGGCATTACTTCTGTTCTCTCACTTGATGTCTTGAACATTAAGCATCAGCAGGCATTCCCCTTAACATTCTTAATTTTAAATTCCCATGGTAATCTTGCATAGGAATGGTGGGAAGAAACAAGCCAATTTGTTTTGAGATGGGATTTCATAGCTTGTAAATATAATTGTGTGATATGGTGGTGCTAGGTATGTTGACTGTACAGTCATTTCCTGCACCCATGACTTATGTCTGTATCAGCATATTAGGATCAATTTTCTCTCCTCTGTCTTTCTCATGGACTGACTGTGATCCTTCAAAGCCCATCCTCATAACCCTCTGTCCTGGGAGCCCCTTAGCCTTCACACTGGGAAGCTGTGAAAAACCATCGTTGTTTTCATATTTGATGACAGGCTGGCCATTGGGAAATGAAGGTGAAGAAAGGAGAGCTCCATCACTGTCCAATTTGCTTTGTTGCAAGCTTCTTAGCTTTGTGTCGTATTTTAACAAAGATTTATAACATGCTGACTTGGCTAAGGCCCCAGGGTTGCTGGAGGTAAAGGGTGGGGGGAGGGAACAAAAGCTGCTAATAAAAATGTAACATTACATTATGGTAATTAGCATGAAATGTGAAGATTTTTATAAATTGCTTATCTGTTTTAATTATTCTTGAGACATCTGTAATATTAATGCACAGATAAAGAACAGTTAATTGGAAAATAAATGAGAGATTTAAATGTATTTTTCCACTCTGTGTATATAAAGGGGAGCCAGGATATTAAATCTTGAACTTCCAAGTTATTTTTGTTATATCGTAGAAATGTACAAATTAATCAAACATATAGTGCATAAAACAAATTTTGACAAATCCCAATTCTGATGGATTAACCAGTGAAGGAATCCTAATACTGAGGAACCAGTACAGTTTGTTTCAATTTTTTTTAAACAATTCCTTTGCCACCACCATCACCAGCAAAATCTATCTCTAAGTAAGTTTTCCCTAAGTGAAATTTCCTTTGTTTTCTTATACCTTCCACAGACTTGATTCTGCCACGCAGACAACAGCATGTGTCAAGCGTGAATAAAATTACTGCAGGATGACACTGATTTTTCCATTAACTTTTCTTGGGAGCTACTACAAAGCCAAACTATAGGTGTGTCCCTGCTGTTTGCATATACGAATGTGTTATGTACATACACACATACCTCATCTTTGTGTAATAAATGCAAAAACAATTAACCATGTGGGCAACCAAAGAGATAAAATTGAAAAGATATGAGGAGAATAAAACCCGAGAAATGTAGAAGATAGAGAGATAAACATCTTTAAATCAAAAGTAGGACTTTGAGTTTCTGCTCTGCTGCAGTTTCATGTTTATTAAAAGGATTTATCCTGGAATCATCAAGACTGGGGCCACTAGCCGTTCATTTCTCCTCCATTTATCTTATTGATTTCCAAGTTACGAGGATTACAAAAGCCAGTCATGCAAACTCCCCTCCAAAGTGTTTTGCAGACCCCATGAAAAATACATTTGGCAAACAACACAGAGTTCACTTTTCCTTCCCCCCTACTTCCAACACTGCCTCTTTCTAATTTCTTTTTTTATGCACTATGATGAGCCTACATTTAATCAGGCAATATCCCCCTCACATAAGTCTGATTATTTCTTAAATTAACTTCTTCCTTCCTCTTCTTCCTTTTTTTTTGTTTTGTTTTGTTTTGTTTTGTGGGGGTTGTTTTGTGGGGGTTGTTTTGTTTTGTTTTTTGTGGTGTTGTTGTTGTTGTTGTTGCTGTTTCTGGTTTTGTTTTGGGTTTGGTTGGTTGGTTGTTTTTTATTTGTTTGGTTTTGTTTTGGGTGTTTGTTTGGTTTTTAGTTTTTTGTTTTGGATTTTTTTGTTTTGTTTTTGGTTTCCTTTTCCTGGTCAGGATTGGGAGGATAATATAGAGAAAATCCTTAGAAAAGCAGAGTGATTAACACCTAGATTAATGTATATGCTGACTTATGTGGAGCCTATTAACTGCAGGGCACATAATTGCCAATCACTCAAGTGCAAGTTCTGCTTTTTGACTGACATTTTCCTAACTTTCATTTGAAAAAAGCGTTATCTTTCATGGGTCATTTTCAAGAACAGCCCAGTCACTGGTCTTAAAACAACCAGTTATACATACCATATATGTATAAGTACCGTATTTTGAACAAGTGATTTGACACTGGTTAATGTTAAAATGTGTTTCTCCTGTGTTTCCCTGTTTATATCCCAGCTGTAATACAAACAGTTGCCTTCAGCCAGGCTAAGGCAGACTACCTTCAACATGCCTTGCTTATCTGAGACCCAATACACCGATACAGATGTTTCCCTCTTGACACCAGCATGAGGTTACAATGGTTTCATGCCCCTGTTTCACACCTTGCTACGAGGAAACACGTGAGAGTACCAGCCAGGGGAGAGTGAGCTGGATGAGTTCACAATGGGATAATGCTTGACTTTTGCAGAGACAGAGAACCTAGCTTGGCCTTGCAAGGTGACACAGGAGTATGTGGAGAAGAATGAACCTAGGAAAGACTCACTCCTTTACTGCAAAATCAGGAGCTGCCAGATGACAAACATGATCTCTGGTGCTTAAGCTTAAAATTTTATGGCATGGTGCCAATTTTATGTAGCATGTATTTTGGATTTTATTGGTCAAGCACCAAGTTCTTGTTATTTTTATTATTACTTTCTTTTTTGCTTGATACAGTCATTTAATGCTGTAAACTAATCTGAGAGATGGCTTGAATGAGGGGTGCTGACCATGCCTTCAACTTCAAAACAATGAAAGATTTATGGTTGATACTAAAAAAACCATATTTGCAGGTTTTATGTAGTGTATGTTCTTATTTCTATTACACCTATTAAGTCCTAATGGATGTGTTTTATATATGTTGTTTGTGTAGCAACTTTTTTTCATGTAACAAATGGCAAACTCCTTATAGGAATGATACTCCCAAAATGAAATCTGGTAAAAAAAAGTTACTAGCACTAAGTCCATTTCCTTAAAGGATCTTCATTTACCTTCACTTTCCAGTGTATGAAATGGGCCACTTCATGTTCCTGGTAAGTAAAACAAAGCTCTGCATTTTATAGGGGACTTGGAAATTATATGAAGGAGTCAACACACCTCATTCCAGTTCTCTGCTGCCTGTCTGCGTGGATACCCTCTGAGGGTGAGATGCAAGTGTGACTGGAGCTCCATGACAGAAATGCAGTTTGATTCATGGCAAGGGGCTGCTTCAGGCACCTGGGAATCCATTTGGTAAGGTCCCTGTCTGTAGGTGAAAAGACATGATATGAGACCTTCTGTTCGCACTTCTCCCCTGGGCTGAGTTTTGTGTAGGAAGAAAGCAGACCAATAAAAATGCCCACAAAAATCCCACATGCACCTTGTTTCAACCTGTGAATGGAGCCAACACCAGAACAGAAGCAATCTGGTTTCTCCCAGTGCACCTGACACTAGGGCTTAGAAAGTGGGTAGTGATCAAGGCAGCAGGGTAGAAGCAGAATCCCTCATCTGTGGTAGGTTTGTATGCTGAACGCATCCCTAGGCACCATTTTTCTGACAGATGAATGTGGTTTAATAGACAGTGCCAAATGGAAGATGCTGTATGTACAGACATAATGCAGTAGGGGAGACACATTTTAAGTATTGCTATTAATTATATCCAAAGCATCTGAGCAAGAAAACAAAATAGGATTGCAATTTAATGAAGTAGTGATAGATGCATTATCTAGCTTTGAAGAAAAAATGCAAATGGGAGATTTGAGCAGTGGGTTATGAATGTCTATTCTTCCTTTTTTCCATGTGGCTACTTTTGGTTTGCCTGTCTTCTTTTTTGCAGGGTTAACCTAATTATTTTTATCTCCAAGTGTAAAATATTGTAAATGCACGCAGAGGATGCAGCACAAGCCACGTGTGTATGTTTGCTTGCGCATAGAAATGTACATGAATTCACTCGTATAGATATGTATGAACCCTTTATTTTTGTGTTTATGTAGGTACATATACACATGTGCTCAGTATATCCAATATCTTAAGCCACTCAAGATTTAATTTAAGCACACGTATTTTCCAGAATGATTCCTTCAACTATCAGCCACAGCAATAAGCCTTCTTCTCCCTGCACTGTTCTGATAAAGCTGCCCTGCCATCACTGACCTGAAATCTCAGCAAGCTGATGGCTAGATCTTGTTTCAGATACGCATTTTGTTGAGCTTTTAGTACAAATCCAATCTGGGTTGCAAGCTAGCTGATGCATGGCTGGCTGCCTGTTCCTTATTTAACAGAACCATATTTTCCGAATTCCATATACCGAATTCTCTTTAAGGATCTCTGTTCAGACTAAATTTGAAAACAAAATATACTTCAGCTGATATGAGGAATCTGTACACAAGAGCAAGTGAAAAGAGAGAGCAGCACACATTTTCAGCCATAATTTAGTGCACAGATGGTAACGATAGGAGGTGTTGGTCACAAGAAATGAGTTGTTCAGGAAGATTCGCTCAACTGAATTTTTATTTTCTTTCCAGCAGACCTCCTCACTTGGTACTGTTTATGCAAATATACCCTCTTTTCAAAAAGCGTCTGGCATCAGAAAAGGCCTGGCAGTGGAGCACAAAAGCGAAGTTGTACAGCAGCTACCAGACCTGAAAAGACAGGCTGAATGGAGCAATGGATGCAATATGCAGTCGGCCCGACAAACAGAAGAACCATTCTTTTCTGGGTACCAGTGGTGTGTGGAGAAGGCAGCCTATCCCAGAGGGAGGAAGAAAAGGCCTTGAGATGAGGGTAACTGCCCTGATCCTATAGAAAAAAAAATAAAAGGCTGAAGGGACCAGAGCCAAACATTATAGATGCAACTACGGTTAAGATAGAAAACTGCTTTAACCCACTTTTAGGATCTCGTGTGGTGCTGCTGACTTTGCCAAGAGAAATTAACTGGAAATTTATGTTGCTTGTAGGTAGGAAACATGACAATTGAAAAAGAGGAAATCTTTAAAATACGGTAACTTTCTAACCCCTAGGAAAGAATGAATACATTTTCTTTTTTTCTGTTAGCTTTAGCAGATAAATGCACTGGAAAATATTTTTCTAACAGCAAAAATTTAGCTGAGATGAATTCTCTGTACAGAACTGCAAATACATGGTGTCACAAATGGGTGGAGAGAGCAAGTAAGCACTAGCACAAGGATGTTGCATTGCACAATTTGCACGTAATAGGAAATACTGTTTTCTTAATGCAGTATAAACATATATAGGCACTCCTCATCCATGTTTTATTTCTTGTATTCTAAAAGGTTGGCATAACCCAACCCTTATACAGTGAAAAACTATTTAATTGCCTATGACACTATACTGTAACTTCAACATTACCTCTTTATTTGATAAAAACACTATTGTCAGTGTCCACTGTCTGTGTACATTTCCTTAAATATTTGAGATAATACTTTTCAATGCATATCTACCACCAAGACTTTAAGCAAAAAAATGTTATTTTTCTAATAGATTCACTTGTTGTATATATTTTTTCAAGTGCTGCATGTAAGTACGGCGGGTATATCTATCACACAAAACACATATAGCCTCAGAAACTTCCATCGTCATGTTGTATGCCAACTGCAAATTCAACTGTAGATGCACTTACCTATTTTGTTTGGTGTTTCAAAGAGTTTCATATGTTATGAAGAAACCATCAGCTTTGTTAAGTGAAATTTTTTTGTCAGGTCATTCTTATATTTAAAATATGAATAATGTATTTTTAATTTCAGTATTTCTGGATTTTTGTCTTTCAAATGAAAGAGGAAGTCTAGAATAGTTGTTTTAAAGGCCAGTCAGAAACAGCATGAACAGTGCAGAGAGCATCTTGAATTGCAGTTCTGCAAAATCTGGTCATTAATTCAACCTTATTCTTTTTATACCAGCAAATATGAAAACAGAGTACAAGAGAGAATGGCATCATCTGCATTTCAGTGGCCTGCCTTCCATATAAAATCTATCTTCTTATCTCCCTTTTTGTTCCCCTACAAGAAGTGTAGCAGAGACAAGGCTTTTTTTGGAGGGTTTTGGTGTTAGAGTGAGGGGTTATTTGCCATCTGCCATCACCTTGTAGTTTGCATATCAATAAAAAAATTAATAAACTAATTTCAAGTGTATATGATACAGTTAATGTGGAAGGTCCATTGTTAGGGAAGAAATAGTATATTCTTATCAGTGGCTTTAAACAGCTATTCATCATTTCTAAAGGGCAATTATTTGGAATCTATTAAGCTAGAATTCATAATAACCCTGCATACTGAATTTTAAATAGAAATCTGTATTTAGATGAAGGAACACATTAGTATAAGTCATTAGAACACTGGAAATCCATGACTTGTTAATTTTTCACTTACTTTTTTTTTCCTTCCCTCCCCAGAGAATATAATGTATCAATGATCTGAGCATTTAAAGAAAACTTCCCAGTGTGTCCTTTTTTGGGGGAAAGTTTGGATAACAGGATGTTTAACCCTATAGTCTCTTTTTCTCAGATGTCAAAAATTACTGCTGAGAAAATAAACTATCCAAGGAAAAAAAATTCAGTAAGCAAATAAGCAATAAAAAGCTACCTAGCTAGCCAGGGAGATAGATAGATGGGTGCATCTGTAGCTAGCTGAGAGGCAGCCAGGATAAACGACTTGGTTTCAAAACGTTTCCTTCAGATAGAAAGAAAACCCATCAAAGGGCAGGGGACACATATTTCTTGTAAAATATTTTCCAGTTGGTATCTCATTTTATTGTGCTGGTTAAGTAAAATTGTTTTTACAAAGCTGATTATCAATGAATAAAAAAATAAATTACTGAAAAATAGAATGGAGATTGATAACAGGACTGGAGAATAGAAACTGTTTATCATCTCAGTGAATGGTAATGAGTCTTCTACCAGGAGGCTCACAAACAAGTACAGCAAGGAAAAAAACCTGTGTCCCAGTAGAGATTCTGCGCATATTTTTACTGTAAATGTGGTTTAAAGATAAGAAAGCACAGCATATGGATAACTTATATCTGCTTTGGAGCTGTATGGGCACCATTTACTCCAGCAAATGCACTGTTAAACATCACAGCTTCAACACACACGTGCAGACCTTATGTTGGTGCACAAGCACACAAGTGTGAACGTGCACATCTTTACACCAAGAAATCCCCCATCAAGAGGCTCTGTCTATTGCATTGGATATATGATGAACAATTAACCAATAGCATGAGAATATGAACTTAATATCTGCTGCTTTTTAGGATCCTGCAACTGGTTGACATGGAGTCACAATAAAATGACTCTATGGAAGGGAATGTCATGCTTCAGCCTGATGCTTTCTTATATTTGTAAGGATGATGGCAACATTATGTTTCTGTAGAAATAGAAAGAAATTACACACAAACAGGGAGGTATTATGTAGGATTTCTGGGACCCTTGTTGCAACACTGTGGATGGGTGGAGAGGACAGATGATGCATATTTCATGCCGTGGATGGGCACCATCCTCCACAAACCTCCCACGAGGAGAGTGCAGCTTCCCCACAAGACAAAGAATCTGCAAGCCCTTGGGACCATTTTAGTGCAGAGAGTGGAATGGGCTGAAAATAAAAGACATTTTATCTTCCCTGAGAAAACCAAGCAGTTAATTTATTACAAAGTTGGGGGGTTTTTTTATTGCCTTGTTAATATAGCTCTTCATCATGGCTTTAGAGAGGGAGACTTACTTGTCACTTGGCCTCTGTGGTTTTGGGTTGGGCAGAAGATGTTAGACACCCTTAAGCAAGAATGCATTTTTGTTGCAAAGAACTTTCCTAAACTGACTTTCTGTGCTATGTTCCTTTTCACCATAGGAGGCAGAAGGCCACAGATTTATGACTTGTATGTGCAGTACTCTGTTCACAGTTTTGCCAGAGTATTCATAAACTAGACTTCAGATAAACTTGATTTCACTAGGTCGAAGTCCCACAGCTGGGTTTGCGCTAAGTTCGGCCACCTGCTCCCGTGTTGTGATGTCATTACTGACACTTACATGATCACATGATGAAAGATATGGCTTGTATACATGAGAAACTGTCATGAATGTGGCAGAAATGGGTCCTAGAATAATTTTATGGGACATGAACTAGATGCCATGGCTTGGCAACATTTGAGCTTTTTCTGTTTGATCACTGAAATGGTCAGACATGGATCAATAATCATGGCAAACTCAAAATATTCTGACTACATCTAAATTACAACAAAACAAATTTACGTTTAAATTTATTATGTATATGTATATTATGTATTATATATATTTAAGAGAAAACACACAGAGACAGTGGACCTGCGATTCCTTTCTCCTTGTGTGATCCCACTTCAGGACAGACATGGTTTAGGTGATGTGTGATAACAGGAAAAGTCAAGAAGCTTGTTTGGATATATGTGTATAATTTAAAGTGGATGCAAAATCCCTACTTAGTTTTTAGCATGGCTTCTTTGGGCATGTCCTAACTTGCTGAAAGGAAGTCAATTTTAAATTATGTCAACTTAATCCAAAACATATTTTTTGGCACAGCAGCAGTTGCAGCAGTTCAAAAAAATGGAGCTTTCATTTTAAACAGACAGAAAGAGAAAGAAGGTTTAGAGGGGTCTTTGGTCTAACTGACTTCTCTAGGACCCAAGCACCAAGATATTGAATAAGGTGATTGAATTGTTGTGGGAGAAAAAACTACTGAAAGAGCTGCATGCTCCTGCAAAAGCAGCAAAGTACATGTTCAACCAGAGAGCACCAGAAAGATCTTTGTCTAATTGGAATTATTCATGTGGCTTGAAGTTAGGCCTGTGCACAAAGAAGCACTTGCAGAATTTGGTGCAGAGTCCTTATCCCTTTACAAAATCAAACCTGGCATGAGTGACTCGATATCAGTTTGTTATCATTATTAGCTCTCAGTCTCAATTAGGAAACTTATACATAGAACAGTTTGAATTGCAGAAGGTTTTATGCTCATATTTTAAATGTAAGCTTGAAACACATCCAAAAAGCCATTAATGTTCTCCATTAATTGTCATCTTGTTAAGCTTAATACATTAATGACTTCTCTGTCTTGTGTTCTGCATATCAGAGAGAATATGACCACGGAATCATCTTACCCTGTTAGTGATACAAGTTGAAGAATGAATTGTTACTGACTCGAAATTTAGGTATCAAGAGAGAATATGCTGAGCAAGTGAGAACACAGAAGTAAAACGACATGCCACAGCTGACATGCCTCGGCTTTGCGGATATGCAGCAACAAGCAATCACAGTTTGACAGACACAAGTAAGATGGTGAATAGACAGACGTCCCACACTCACTCATGATTTGCCTGAAGATCAAGGATCCAAATACATCTGATCTAACACAACAAATGATCAAATAGTCAACAGACCTTGAGCACCAGAAAAAAATTCAGGAAATATCTCTATAGCAAAAAGGTGCTTCAGATGGTAAAAGGCACATCCACTTGTACCTAAGTGCTAAAGAGTAAAAGGAATGGCTTCTCAGTAACAGAAGATAATAAAATAGGAGTATATTTTCTCCCTTCCCATGCATTTTTATTCCAGATCCAGCTAAATTTATGTATGCATATATGCAATTTTTTTCCCCAGAGAAATGTCATCTCAGTTATGACACAGTTGCGAGGTATTGGTTTTCTCTACACTTTACCTGATTTCATGCAAGAATCCCCACTCATACAAGATCACACAATGCAGGCGGCTGGCGAGAGACTGAGTCTGTTCCCTACCAACAGCAGAATCTGTAGCAGCTGTACTGTGCAGAAAAGGTATTCCCTTCCTTCCCTTCCTGGTCTTGGGACTGTATTTCTAGAGAGTTCCTCGAAAGGACTGTATGTGTTGCAGAAATGTAAAATTCTAGTTAAATTCAGGGAGATGCCAAGTTTTACTAAGCAATCCCCTGCTTCCCTCCTCCTCCCAACTCAAGAAGCCTGACAGGCTGCTTCCTTACTGTGCTATCTCTCAAACTCTTTTAAAGAGAAGAAGCCATGCCACAATTAATACATGAGGTACTTGAAAATAATTTTGATTTGTTAAATCGGAGTATAAATTGCTGTTAAAATATTTTTAGTGCCTGGGTCTTTATTGCTGTATAGTCATAATCAGCTGTTTTAGATTGAGTGTAGGAAAAACATTATAAATATTCCTAAAATTTACAGTGAAGAGTATAATTCAGCATTGTTTTCCTCTGCTCATGGAATTTTAATAATCAATACCATATTATATTTTTACTGGAGTGCATATTGGCATTTATTGTTTGCCCCAGAAAAGACATTTGGCAGAATAGTGAAGGTTGCTCAGGTAATTTTCCTCTAAACTTTTGAGTTTCTTATGGAAATCCCTTGGGGGGACTGTAGGAAAAATTACTCTGTACACTTTTTTTTGTTAAAAATGCTAAAATATTTGTCAGGGAAAACAACAACAACAACAACAATAAAACCACCAAAAAACAAAACAACCACCAACACAAAGAATAACAAAGTTTTGGTAACAAGAATGACCCCTATACTCAAATGAATTTACCTATGGATATTGGGTATTGATATTATCCCATTGGAAGGAACATACATATCTTTTTTTGATACCACTACTGGTTCAATTAGTGAAAATGTGCTCATGGTTCTCTTGTGGAAGGCAATACACTTTAAATGACACCAGTGTGATTTTTGCAAGTATCTTCACAAAGAGATGAATCAGGGTGATAGTCTGTGGTAAAGAAATACCTTCTTTCCTGTCTGACATTAGAGCCTTCATTTTCCATCCTCTGAGTGAAAGTGGATGACTGTGCTATGGTTTCCACATAACAAATATTTACATGGCTTTATTATGATAAACCCTGCATTCAAATTATCCTTTCAAATGGTTCATCTGCACAGTAGATCCAGTGTGTTTGACATGCACTGTTCTTAATGGGAATTAACGTATTTTTTCCATAGCATAAGCCATGGTGGGTTGTACATGTTGTAGATAAACCAGATTTTTTTTTTCTCCCCAGGAGCTCCTGGGACCTATTTCCCCTAGGAAATCTCAGACAGAAATCTGGAAGCTCAATTGCATATTAATAGAGGACAATTCATAGTAACCCTATGGCCATTTCTTTCAAATTCATTTTCATAGAAGCAGTAAAAGGGGACTTCTTCCCTTGTTACAGGCCAGGCTAGGTAGTTTGTGTAGTCACTGAAATGAGGATAAAGAAAATCCATCCTTTGGGAAACTGAAGCAAATGTTGGGGTTGGGTCAATGTCTTTCTAAATATAGGCAGAAATACATACAATCTGAATTTCTATTTAGCAGAATGGATCATGCTAATGTCAATAGATAAACACCATCTTGGTCTGTTTCATTATCATGGACTCTTTCATTTTTAAGGGGTTTTGTACTTTTATGTGCTTTCTCAAAAGAATATGAATAGCTTTCAAGTAACAACTGCAGTCATTTAAAAAAAAGAAGGAAGAAGGGCAGACCATTATGTATGATAAGAAAAAAGGAATTTTGACTTATTACTGGGTAGGAGACACTTGAAATTTTTGTGAAATGCTGTTTGAAAAAACAAAAAAGGATAGCAGATAAAAATCCCACATTATTAACTAATTTAATAATATAAATTTCAGCATGCAGCATGCACTACAGATAGTCATGGTTTATTGTTACAATGAATTAATAGCACTGTCACAATGGATAACATCACATACTCTGACTATTTGAGTGATAAGAAGTCCATTAGGGTTTCACAGTTACAGAGCAGCTTTAAAATTTAAAAACAGCAACACAAGCAAAAAACCTTCCCAGTCAACAAACAAACCAACTAAGCAAACAAACTAAGCAAACAAAACCAACCACAATCAAATCAGGGGGCAAAAAAAAAAAAAAAAAAAAAAAAAAATCCACCACGGTCAAGTTAAATTCTTTCTTGGGTGGAAAGCAGTGTAACCCTGGCTTACCCTAGCAACAGCAGGAGTTCTCAGACTATATGGCTTGTTTGTAGGAGATACATGCTTCGCATGCACATGGAAGTGCATTTTAATTTTGCTAATTTAATTTAGGGCTCATACTACAAACCAAACTCATCACCTTCTCTGCACTTGATATTTTCAGCAGAAGGAAGACTAGCTGGTGCAATATCTCCTCCATCCTGAGTAAAATAAAAATCCACAGCATCACTCCATAGGCTTTAACTTCTCATCAGTACCCACAGAACATATCATGACCTGGCTTGACTTCCCTTCTCACCTCCAAAAGAGACTTTGCAAATCTTTGTCTACAATAATGGACACCATTTTTCAAAGATAAAGATATATTTTTAAATCATATCAAAAATACGATTTTTCAAGGAATAACCTAGATTCCTCTTCACCACTTACGAATTGGTGAGACAAGCTTTGTTAATTTAAGTGAGTTTAGACAACTAAGGGACTCATAATCTCCCAGATTTGCAGTGTTCAGGGATTCTTCTGGGAGAAAAAAGGATTTTTAACTTTCTTTTAGGGAAAAAAAAAAGAATGAAAAATTAACATTTTCTGTTAAACTGCCAATTGAAATTAAACTATACTACTTTAGGAAGATAGAAGGACTCAAAAATAATATACTTATTCCATACAAGTAATACTTGGCATAGTTATTATATTAATAATTATAAACACTTTCAAGCAATAACAAACTTAGCATTACAGCAATGAATTCAGCATTATATTGCTGTACACAAAGGTGTCCTAGAGGGATTATATAATATAGTATAAATATAAATAAAAATATAATGATGTTCACATACACATCACTAAAATATGGAAGACACCTGCAATACATTCGGCATACAGATGTAAGAGCGAGAAATTCAGGACTTGTACAGCTCTAGGTGGTGTATAAACAGGATTTAAAGCTAGAATTCATCTACAAATCCCACGTATTAAAAGAAAAAAAAAAAAAAAAAAAGTGTCTTGGGGTACTAGGTACTAGGTACTAGGTACTAGGATATCATCATGGTTTTGGCATAGAGGCCGTGGAATCTCCATCCTTGGATAATTTCAAATTTCAGCTGAGAAAAGCCCTGAGCAACCCACTCCAAATTTAAAGACAGCCCTTCATGGAGCAGGGGGCTGGACTGGCTGATACTGAGAGTCCCCTTCAATCTTAATTTATCCTATTACTCATTGAAAACTTAATCCTACACCATATTAAGGAACAACTGTAATCTCAGTATCTAAATCTACACTATAAAAGAACTGAAAACCTTCAATCCTGTAGGTAGTGAAATACAATATCTCCTTAAAAATTTTGTAATTATAGAACCATTTTGACAGATTGATGTGGATAAGGAGTAATATCAGTTTACACATTTCTAAAAGAGAACTCACTATTCTCATTGACAGAAAATATTTCAACAAAACTTTCTAAAGCACATCCTCTGGTCTTCTCCTTTTTCTGTAGCAGACCTCAAAGTTATTTTTTCTGTCAGTTTCAGTGGTTTTCTTTCCTGAACCTTAGGCCTCTAATTCAAACCATTTTTTTATTAACTCTGAATTTAATCCAATATTGCACAGGCTAGTTTACAATATACTTCCTTTTATACTTTTACAAGTAAATGAAATGTGTCCCTTTCCCCATGAAACATATGAATAATTCATTTCTCATAATTTTGTTTCTTTGCAGAAAACTTTATGAAAAAATTCCTATGAATATCTTGACTTCGTTGCTTTAAAAAAAAACACTATTGGTTTAGGTAATAGTATATGCAGTACTGAATTACGAATATTCTCCATAAGAAAACATTTGCTTTCACTGCACTGAAGAAGAAACAAAGGCATTAAGCTCCTTTACTAATGAAGGAGCTTGCAATCTCTAAAGATACTTTTTTTACTAATTATTTTCAAACTCTGACTCAGATTGCCACTTCTCTTTGGTGTTCTTTAGTAAATTACACATTATTTTTCTTTTCATAAGAACCAGAATATTTTCATAGATGCTTAGGCATCTTATTATATCCATATGAAATTATATGGCCATTAAAGATTGTCAAAGAATGTAAACAAGTTGAGAAAAAAAATCCTATATAAACCCAAATCATGGGAGAAATATGGTAGATTTTTTAATTCTGGATTTACCTTTTGTGCTGTGTGCACAGCATGTGGGACCCACTGAATGCAGCTACAAATGAAATATTTGTAGCAGAGCTGATTCCTTATACAAAAATGATAAAAACCACAAGCTCTTTCCACTGATTTCCTTTATGTATTTTAAGATTTTTTTACTGAAGGCTTATCATAAGTCTGTCCATAAGCCCTGATGATACTAAGAAACACTCAAGTGTACTTTTCCAAGCTGTCATACAATGTTCATAATACTGTATATTTATTTTTATTATTATTAATAATGTTTAGAAAAAACTGCTTTGTATTTTCGAAGCAATCAATTTATTCTGCAGTCTGATTTTTAATTGAAATATTCCCAGTGAACAAATACTAACCGTCCCAAGCAGGACAGGTAAACCTAACACAAATGAAAGGAAGTAACAGCTGCAGATTTTATTTTATCCCTTCATCGAGTATATGACTGCCATCAGGCACAGAGTGCTTCTGTTTAACTGACTGGCTGAGAAGGCAATCAAATATTTACATTGTCTTTGAGGTATGATGGTGTATAACGTGAAGGCAAGTCTATACCAAGAAAAATCTCATATGATGTGGAGAATTTGAAAGCAACAGGTGCTGTTACAGCTTAATCATACTGTTACAGGATACTCTTACTAATTATGGTAAAAACCATTAATGTGGCCTGCCTCTAAATATTTTAGCTGCCTTGAAGTGAAGTTTGGAAGAAGCACTTGGGCAACACTCAGGTGATTCTTGGGGCCATCCTGTGCAGGGCCAGGAGTTGGATTTTGATGATCCTTGTGGCACCCTTCCAACTCAGAAAGTTGCCCGATTCTTGAAGTGTCTAATGTAGGCAATACTTCCACTTGTTCCTGTCTATGTAACTCCATGCACAGCTATTTCATAGCTGACCCCAACATACTCAAAAAATATGGTTCTATACTTTCAGTGTGGAAGCAAAATTACTAGCTATGCTCAGCTCTGTGTGTTAGATTTTTGAGTCCCAAACTTCTCCTTACTCTCAGGAGCCTTTCAAGGTCTGTTCCAGTTGTAGTGTCCCAAGCCTGGAGTGATTTGTCTCGTTGGTGCTTCAGATTCCTAGGGCATCTCCAGGACATCTGGATGTAGCTATGTGTCATGCAAGACTGGCTGGCTTTGGAATGTTACCTACCTTTTAATCCTTCAGTGGCCATCCCAGTAAGGGTTGTTTAGAAGTCACAGCATTCCTTCAATATCTGCAAAGTGCTGCCACCAACACTCACAATATAACAGACTCCTCTAGAAGATTAGAGAGATATTACCAGAGAGATTGTGAAAGAATGTTAAAAAATTATGAGAACTGATGGGCAAGGAGGACCATATCATCTTCCAGACTATGCCACCTTGAGTGATACTTGAAAGTGGGCCAGAAATCTGACAAATGGCTGACAAGTTTGGTTTTGCTAGTTCATGGTAATCATGACTTTGCCCAATGATAATGCCACTGAAGTATGGCTGCTAGAGAACTGCTAATTTACGTGTGTGGTCTTATGCCATTTCTTAAGAAGCAACTATTACATCAAAGAGACACAACACTTTTGTTGCATAGTACAGCTCCTGGAAATAGCAATGCCTTCACTGAAAATCTCATTTCTCAGAGATGTGGCACAGCTGCTTTGTCATGGCAGTGAGCTGTTTGTGATGGCCCTGTCCCCAGTGCAGCTGCTCAGGAAACAGAGTGACCATCTGCACTGGGTCTATCCTTGAGACAAGTAGGTCTGGGGTCTACCAGGGAACCCTGCCTTTACTGTAATCATGGAGCATATCATTCCATCTTTTCCTGCAACTAATGGTCATGGGTTCCTGGTGCATGACCTGTGCAACCTGCTCCAGATGAAGCTCCTGTAACAGGGGTTTGGACAAGATAATCTCCAGGAGCCCCTTCTAACCCAAATCATTCAGACACTATGTGATTCTGTTGATACATGCTGTCTCTCAGTTCCACAAACTAAACTTCAGTAGTGTGAGAATAACCACCTCCCCTGCTGTCAGTGTATCCTGTTTGCATGTGACCTGACAGGCTTTAATCCATGATATTCTTCAAATGTATGATCAACTCCTGGTGGGTTTAGGCAGCTCAGAATTTGTTTCCAATGCTTCTAAGATTGCTTTCACAATAGATAATGTCTACTGACAACCGGTTACCTGTCACAAAACAAGCAGTGCCTGTGAGGACAATGATAAAACATCCTATGAGTGCATCTAGGAAAGCAGTCACTCCAGAAGCCTGTCCTGCAGATCAGCTCTGAAATTGTGTGTGCTGTTTGTTAATGTGTTTACATGTGCATATGCATCTGTAAATACAGATTTTTCTATTCATGTATGGTAGCTGTGGTTCATTTGCCTTTGCCCTGCCTCATATAATAAATAATAAATCATTGGTTTCCCGAGGCTTGATAAAATCTCACTGTTAGATTCACCCACACATGCCACTAAGCATCTTACCTTCTTTAAAAATTCTTAACTGATGACTGTATTTTTTTTTAATTTTTTTTTTTTTTTTTTAATATAGCAACAAACTGACTGGGTACCTGTGAGAGAGGGAGGCAGAAGCTAATGTGGACCTGCCATTTTGCTGTTTGGCTGTCATAGGGCTTAGACATGAGAACTGAGACCCTGGAGCCTCCTTGTGCCTGCTGGAGCAAACAATAAAGGATGAGGAAGAAAGAAAGGAAGCAAAGATGGAATGATAAATTAGTCCAGGAGAAAAATCGAAAGGGAAGACAAACGAGAGACGGGAAGAAAGGGAAAAGAGAAAAGATGGCAAATGACAATGTGAGGTCAAGTTGTTATAATACAAAACAAAGCACAGACTTATGGTGGAGAAAGTCTGAATTAAATTTTCCTGATCTATTTAAATTTTTTTTGTTGTTTTAAGTGTTGGAAATTTGAACCCTCACCTCTTGTTGTTTAAACTTACTTTTCCTTTAATACAATATTTGCAGCAAATACACCATATAAACACAGTGTTAGCCATCAAAATCTTGTCCAGATCCTGAACTGAATATTTCTGATTCCTGGGGTTCAGACAGATCAAGATAGTCTGTATGGCTGTTGTATAATTAATTATAAAAAAAGAGGAAGCAAGTCAATTATAATACCTGGAGAATTGAAACGCCAACTATGTCTTCAGTGACTTGCTCCATTTTTTGGCTAACAGAATGCAGGGGTTTTAATCAAACACAATGAATTATAAAAGCAAGTGTCTTCTATTCACTTATTAGTGAACAACAAATAAAATAATTTATAGATAGACAGAAGATAGAAGGAAAGAAGAAAATTATTTATCACTTTGTACAAATAATATTATCTCAGATGGTATTATAGTAATACCTGTAAGGGAACCAAATTTTCATCATTTAAAAAAAAAAAAATCCTCTGAAAATATAGCTCTTCAGCGTTTATCTTTTAGCAGCTATTATCCAGTCACAATGTTCAATTTCATTGAAATTATATCCTAAATTGAATCATAAATGTGGGAGATATCTGTGACATAATAGACAAATGAGGTGTCACTCTTACTGAGCTGGATATTCAGTTCCTATCTTTGCTGATTGTTTCATTCTTTAAAAAGGAAAAGCAATTCCCTCATAAATGCATGCTTTTATGGAAGGTTCTGAGCACCAGGTGTTCCTATGGCCACCTAAACACTTTCTGTTCTGGACAACTCAGAGCCATATCACAGTATACTGGGGAGTTTATCCTTGCTTCATACTTAGTAAAGTGCTTCACCAGAAGAGCATGATGGAAATTTGTTGTTTTGTGACTCCAGCCTCATCAAGAAACATGGCAATTGTTTCTGGCTTTTGAATCTTAGATTCTCAAACCAAAGAACACTTATCCATGAACTCATGAACACATGTTAGAGAATGATTACAACTACTCATGATTTTCCTAAATGCTGTGCAAATCTCTCCAATATCAGAGCCATCTCTGAAGCCAAACTATTTCTTTGTAATTGCTAAATTTAATCCAGTGAGCACAGAGACATATGCTTGGAGATGCATAGCATTACTCTTCCTTTGGGAGCTTCAGCATGCTGCTATTTGATTAGGAGGTTCTGGCAGGTAACATAGTAACTAAATAAAATACTGCATCTTAAAAAAATCTTTATGTGTTTTACATTATGCCATAAAAAGTTAATTACAAAACTCTGCCTCATCTATAGCATATCCCTTGTTGCTAACATAATTGCATACTCTTCAGGTAGCCTCGTGTATTTGCCACTATGCTTGCAAGTGTTGCTCATCCTCAGAGTGATGCACAAAAGAAAATCTTGGTGCCCAGCTGTGTTTCCTTCATTGTGTTATGCTTGTCAATCTCTTTTATCAGCTAAACTAGGACTAAACATGACAGAGAACTTATAAATGGTGAAATTATTTGTAAATAAATTAATATTATTTGGGGGATCGATTCACCTGAGGTCTGCACCACGTTCATATCCCTGGAAGCAAAGATACAGCAAGGAGTGAATAACTCACATTGAGCAAAAGCTCTCACTGTATGAGCACACAGAGAGGTGGGGAAGAGGAGAAAATATAGTTGGAACATTTTTTTCCTGCTTCAATGCTGAATTTTATTCTAGGCTCCAAACATAATTTCTATACACATACACTCAGAAATCTAAACCCCAGATGTAAAAAAATTATACCCATGTATACATATCAAACAAAGTGGGCATAGAGAACTACTCTATGCCAAGACAGCTAGTGAGAAACCATAGCTATGAAAAAATGGTAATTTTTGTTTATATTAGGAAGATGTAATGAAGAAATACTGCATAATTTGAAATATACATCAAGCTGATTTTTTGTTTAATCAAAGGAGACTGCTTTGTCTAAAGCTTCAGGCTTGCTGGGCAAGCTGACTTACAGGAATATGGTTGAGACATGGCTTGTCCTCACTGCCAGCTCTCTCAGTCTCCTGATTGTTGTCCCGCTGCTTCCTCACAGCAGGATGCATCAGTGTTGGAGTCTAATCTTAGACAATGTCTCAGTTGCAGGCATCTATCCTTTAATAAGTGAGTTTTACAAAACCATTATTTTAGGTAATGTTTCCACTAATCCTGGACATTTACTCACAGGCTTGTCTGACCTCTCTGTGCTTGATGAAGGCAAAATTTCAACCCCAATTTCTTTTCTAGGTATAAAATGACATGTATCTGAAGCTGTATCACCTGAATGTTGGATAAGATGGGGGAAAAGAGAGGTCAATAATATGTCCACTGCTTCTTACGTGTTACAAAGTACAGATCTTCACAAGAACAAGTAACAAGGCTTAAATATGTTCCAGGGCATCTCTTAACCTCCATTTTAAATTCAGCCTTCATCACTGCCCAGGGAACTGCTGAGGGAAAGCCAGGAGGTGGAAGTTATGTGAAAGTAAATCACTTTTTCCTTTCCTTTCCTTTCCTTTCCTTTCCTTTCCTTTCCTTTCCTTTCCTTTCCGTTCCTTTCCTTTCCTTTCCTTTCCTTTCCTTTCCTTTCCTTTCCTTTCCTTTCCTTTCCTTTCCTTTCCTTTCCTTTCCTTTCCTTTCCTTTCCTTTCCTTTCCTTTCCTTTCCTTTCCTTTCCTTTCCTTTCCTTTCCTTTCCTTTCCTTTCCTTTCCTTTCCTTTCCTTTCCTTTCCTTTCCTTTCCTTTCCTTTCCTTTCCTTTCCTTTCCTTTCCTTTCCTTTCCTTTCCTTTCCTTTCCTTTCCTTTCCTTTCCTTTCCTTTCCTTTCCCCCCCCTCCCACCCCTCCACCCCCCTTCTTCCCCATGAAAGGAGGCAGAAGGGCAGAAGCTGTGTGCAGTTGTTATTGTTCCTTTTGCTGGGTTTCACCTCCTGTTTTCTCACACCCCAGGGACTGCCTTAAACAGCCTTTTGTGAAAAAAAGTCTTGAGAACAAGCATCATCCCTCCAGCCAAATGCTGTAAAGGAAATTCACCCTCCCATGCCTAAAAGTCTGCTCCCACGTCCTCTGATTAGTGGACTTGCTGGCATGGCTAACCAGGTAAGATGGTGAAGGACCAGCACTGGGAAAACAGTTTGGGGTTTTTGTGTGGTACCATATCTAGGATGACAGATCTCTGTCTGGGGTGAGTGTCATTACTCTAGTTGTTTTTAAAGCACTCTCTTGCTCTTCTTTAATGTGGAGGACATCCAATTTGGGATCAGATTGGCATGGGGGAAAAAATGCAGTTACACTTTTTCTATAAATAAATATATGTCCTTTATGTTTTCTTTGTGTTTAGTATTGACCCAGTGGTCTGCTGATCCTTAACCCTTGAATTTGCAGTGGAGAATGTAGAAAATTGTTTTCTACAAGGAAGAGAGGTGGAGCTAGAGCTTAATGCCACTGTTTAGTGAGGCAAACTCTACCAAGAGGCCAGATGAGTTTCCCAGGCTGGAAAACTGCAGCTGACATAGTAGTATTAAAGCAGTACCTCAAAATTAAAGAAGCTTTGCTCTTATATAGCTGGTCTGCACAAAATCTGGCTTAATGCTGACACGTTTTGCAGCAGAATAAGATCTCATATAAGGAGATGGAATTCCTCCCGCTCAGAGTTCATTGTAGACTTGGGGCTTCTGTTATTGCATTCGTAGACATATTGGCTCCAGGCCTGCTCACCAGTGTGATAAAATGCCCAAATTTTGCAGCAAGAGCAGAATCAGACCAACTGTAAGAGCTAGACAGTTAAAAGGAAAATAGCCCACTCTACCACCCCCACAAAAACAGCAGAGCATATACCATGCAATGTGTCAATAAAAAATACAAAAAGATTATTAGCTTTCCACATAAACATTTCATCACATCCTTTCTCAACACCAATCATTGTGACAGTCCATGACAATATAAACTATGACATGTCTGAGGTGCTCTAAGCCATCCAGCTTGTGTTGATGTACTTGTCAAGAAAAGAAAAAAATCTTCCATAAAACCCCTAACCAAAACAGAACTCCACTATCCCACATATGTTACCAATGCTTTCTAAAAACAGCCATTCAACAAGCTAGGCTCCAAACCATGACTTCAAATTAAACCATATGTTAATTTATAAAATGAAAAACTTCTGGGGTGAATGAGCCTTGGAGATAGAAATCATCATGTTTTACAAGGGAAGCCTCAGGTGACCTGTATGCCCATCACACAAGTTGCTGGACACTTGTGATACTGTGCCATTAATGCTGGCTTCCTCATAAAGGTCCTCTGCTTGCAAAGAAGGGCCCTGTATGAGGAGTGTGGGCTTGTTTTTTTCCATTTTGACATTATTTAAAAACAAGCTACGACATAATCAGTCTCAGAAACTTTGTGGGAATTGTGTGGAAAATCTCTGGCTTTCCCAGCCTGCAGCTCATACCTTTCAACAATGTCCAGACTAACCTCACCTGTGAGAGGAGATGGTGGAAAGAAACCAAAAAAATTCACTGACCTCAGACAAAACTTTCATTATATTTAGTTCTTTAATAAACAGGAGTTATAAAACTGATGAGGAATTAGAAGGAGGGTAAATCAACAAACAGTAATTTAAATGCTATACAATCTTGGTCTCCAGTCTCCACAGCTTCCCTGCGGTCAGAAAATGTGAATGGTGGGACTATGAAATGCATAGATGCCCCAAGGAGTTTATTCCTCTTCATCACCCTTCTCCCAGACAGTCTAGCTCTTCATATCCCCATAGACCTATTCCCACCACATCACCACTTTCCTCAACCCAACTCATAGCACACGGCAAGGTCTGAAATATAAACAAGGAGTCAGAGAACAAAGGGAGAAGGACACAGGCCAAGTAGCACTGACCTAGGCTGTATTTCATGGGGTGACACTACACCAGCATCACAGACACAGAGATTGCACTGATTGCCAGGTTTGACTCACTCAATGTTTCATAGAGTTAGATTCATAACACAGCAGTGCTATGACGATAACATATACCCAGGATAAAGGACAGAGCAAAAGCCCACTACAGCATAAGCAGGAGAACAAACAATCTCACTTTCTGATCTGCCTTGCATCTCATAAAGGCTACTTGTAAGATGTAAATGGCATTTTGGGGCAATTTCAGCAGTGACAGTAAGTTCCATTTTCATGACAGCTCTTCCCTATTTCATAGCACAATGTATCCCATAAAGGATATTTTCCACATTGTTTAAACAAGAGGGAATTGCATATGTCACTGCAATATGCTAGAAAACTGGGAAGGTGGTGGAAAATATCACCTAGATATTCTTCACTTCTAACAAGCCACTTATTAGGATGGCAAATGCTGTGGGATGCAAATGTCCTTGTAGTACACCCTTTACATGTTGGACTTCTTTCTTGCTTAGCTAAAACTTTCTACTGCCTCTGAATTTCCTTAGCCTCAGGACTGCTTAATTTCCAATTGTCTGTTCATGACCTCAGAGGCCTGTTCTTGTTGGGTTTTGCTGGAGACAGCACATCCGCACTTTCTACATCCGACTGAGAGCTCGGAAGGCTTAGGAATTAAAATGACAGCCCTGTAATGTACATAGATTACTCAACCTTGATTAAAAAATAAAATAGGGTAATAATACCACAAGGGTAAAATGCCAAGACACCCAGCTGCTGCAGCCTTGAGGCTGAAAAGATAGGCAGGGAGCAAGAGAAGTGCAGTCAGTGCAGGGAGCCAGCGCTCCACGAGTTGTTTACATGCTGGCCAAGGCTAAAGCGTGGTGGTAGGAAACAGGTTTGCTTTTTAAAATCTCTACGTGCTCCGGTGGCAAGCCTGCCTGACCCCTCAAGGGGTGAAGTTTCCACGTGAGTCCACAGGTTCATCTGAGACCATGGCTGACTCACCGTCTGGGAATCTGGAGTAGGCATGGCCTTTGTAAAAAAAGTGATGCTAAAAACTTACTGTGCAAGATAAACAAGGAAAACATGCTCCTTGGCACACAGGCAGCTCATATGTTGACTATTGTGTTCTCCTGGAGTTAATCATCGCAGACCAGGCCCCCCCTTTGTGGTGGGAGGTGAGCTGCGGCCGCTCACTCAGTGCTGAGGAAGCAGGTGCAGCAACAGCTCATTGTTACAACATTGTTTTGAAAACTGGAAAACTTGATATAATTTCAGCTGCCCCCCGTCCCCACCTTGGGGAAGCAGGACGAAGCTGGGCAGTGCCAATGCAGGTGGCACAGCTGGAGGCAGGGAGGGCAGGGCAGCCTGTATGGCCAGCTCACCTAAAGACCTAAAGGCTTTTTCTTGCACCTGTGTTTTTCCTCACTGCCTTGCAGGCTGACCTTGATCCCTGTTGGAGGATCAGGCCCTCTGCACAGCCTGGTCACACTTGTGTGCCAGCTTGGAGTCACCGCCACGGTCATTAGCCCTTACTTCAATTACAGCTTCACCATCTAGGGCATATCCTGGAGATGACGTTAAGCAGATGCTCAGACAGAAAATCTCACAGGCTCCCTGGGCAGTAAGTCCGACACAGGATGGGCTCTTTTATCTGCCCTCATTCCAGAGGCTGCACGTGTCCATCTACCACTAAGTAGACCCCAGCATCCTGCCAATGGGTACCTTCAACTGAGAGACATATTTCTTACTTCCTTTCTTCTCCTCCCTCTTCTTTCCTCAGTCCTTTCACACAATGCAGTTAATAAAACTCTGCTTATTAGATGTAATCTTCTTTGCTGCTTTTTGTAGCACTGTTATACAATGACAGGAGACCTCCCACTGCTCCCAATCCCAGTCTGCAGGGGCTGAAGGTGATGATAATTTGGTAGTCATTTTTTGGCCTATCCAAAACAGGCTTCTTCAGTGTGTTTGCATTTCATCCTCATTTCTAAGGGACAGATGGGTGTATTCTTGCTACTTGTTAATTCTTGTTAATTCTTGTTAATTCTTGCTACTTTGGCTAACCTAGAAGGTAGTGGGTTAAGGAAGTCAGAGTCATACAAGATTGAGACAGCAAGACTGAGATACACGTTGGTGACACTGATAAACCATTCTGATCCTCTTCTGTGATTCTGTCATACAAAGCGCTTCATTTCCTAAAGCTCCTCTTTCACACCCCTGTGGAATAGCAATGTTTTAAGGAGGAAAAAAGGGACACAAGAGCAAGACGGCTTTTCAGTCTTTTATGGATTTTTAGCTCCTATATAAATGATTTGCTACTAAGTCTTCTTTGTAAGTAGCATGTGTAACTAGAGGAAAAATAAAAGGATATATTTAATTCAAAAGTTTTTGGGGTTGGGATTGTAAAAAATATTATTTGGGGTGTAAATCCTTCAGGAAACACTCCTCACAATGCATCAAGAAAAGGCAAAATTAGGAAAACATTAATTTTGACCCAAATCCATAAGGCTCTAATCTCTGTGTTTATAAAAAAGTAGGGGATAGCACACCACCTTTATTAAAAAGAAAATAAATGGCCAAATGAAAGTGGTAAGTTATAAGATTAATTCACAACTATGACATGAACATCACTGTTCGATAATGGCTGATAAGGTAACAGTAACTTCTCAAAAAATCCTGCATGCAGCAGTGTTGTAGGATTTTCTGTTGTCTTTTCTAAAATACTATGTGGAACTTTTTCTGTTTAATATCTTGTACTGACTAAATTTTCTGTGATTCTGTGATTCAGTCTGAACTCTCAGTTCTTTTACGAGAGTCCACCTTACTGCAGGCTCTTCAGATACCTTTATGTGGTCCCTGAAGTGAGTAATAACAGTGACCTCCTTCAGGTGTCCTAGCTGTTGGGTAATTCAGACAGCTTTATAAAGCTCTTGGAAATCAAGGCAGAAGCTGTCACATGAAATACTAAACCTGTTGTGCATAACAGTCTTGCAGGTTGCAAAGCTAAAATTTTACAGTATTGTAAGGAGCTCTGCAGTAATTCATCTGTTACTGTACAAGGAAGGGAAGGGATGAAGGTACTGAATTAAATTAAAATACTTTTTATTGTTATTTATTTAGATATTTGAGACATGCAATTTCCATAGATACAGCAAAAGCTAGATGCTATACAAAAGAAAAAATGGTCTGCAGGTTTTTCTGCCATTTTGAATATGGAGTCATCCAGAAGACCATAACGGGAATAAAATCCTCACTATAAAAGGGACAGCAAAGCTGTGAAACACAGAAGCACAGAATTATGACAGTATGTCATGTGTTTAAATGCAACATGAGAACAGGTAGATTTTCTGTTAGATGCAAATGTCTGCATCTTCAGCAAATTTAGCAGCTCTGTATATGTTTAAAGTCTCTCAGGATTTTTGTACCTTTTTTTCTGTTTTTGTTTTTTTTTTGGTGCAGTCATTACCTTCATTCTTCTTCTCTCAGCCTACACTGATTGAAGCGCCTATGTTTAGACAAACTTGAAAATCTCAGGTGAGGCTTGCTCGCTGAAATTAATTAAACTAACCTTTTGTTTTCAATGCACAGGCATTTCAGCAATTGGAACTTTATTGGAAAGTGTAGCAAAGCAAATAAAAGATTTGCTGAACATTGTTAGTTTGTTAGGATCATTAGACAGGCTTTTTAAAGCAAAATTTTTTGAAGGTAGAGAGGACTGAAAAATCTAATCCTGTAGATTTGCCTTTTTAGGTGCAACTCAAACTTTTAAACTGGTGAAAGAGAATTTGTGCTTAAAGATATGTTTTAACATTAAAATAGATTTATTCTACTTCCCCACTCTTTTTTCATCTCAAGGGAAGTAGGTTGACTGTTTTTGCAGTGGAGTTAAGCAGTTGTTCTTTCCTTCGTTGACAGAAATTGTGCAATTTTCTGAAGGATTTTTTTTTTCTTAAATTTTGATAAAGGAACTCCTGAAGAAGCTGAGCTTATAACAGAGAAGGGAATAGGGTGTAACTGTAGATCTGAAGAAGAACTAGAATGTTTGACAGATGTAGATCTGCAAAAAACCCGGGGATTTACCCAAGGATGAAAATCAAGACTTCATCTTCTACAAGTTTCAAAAAGTTTCAGATGCAAGTTTCCAGTTTCAGTCCTTCTCAATCTAAAACTTTAAAATAAAAGAACAGGTGAAATTATCTGGTATGTCCTGTACAGTAGAAGAAATAAAAATTTTGGAATTTTCAACTCCCTACATTATAGCATTCTGCTATACTTTTAATATGGATATAATGAGGAAAAACATCTGTAATAAATAACTGACCCATCAGACCAACACCCAGTACATGATGTTATGTGCAGTTAAGGGACAGGATGAGTCCTCAGCTCCTCTTTAGCCTTGTTTGTGCCCTGAGCAGAAGTACTGTGCCTGCACTGGGATCAGAGTTACAGAGGTCCATCAGCTGGTGGCACAATTGAACAGAGAAATTAGTATTGAGATGGCTGATGGGCCACCTTCAATAAATGATCCAGCTTTGGCTGTTTCACCCTGCTCCTGGAATGTTTCATGTCTTGACTGGGAGAGGACCCATGACTGCCTACACTCTGTCCTTTCCCTAGGAGAGAAAATTGTTTAAAAATATGTAAGTGACAGTTATCTTCACCTTGTGTACTTGAGAGCATCTTAGATAGAGTATCTAATTTCACAGCAAGCCAATCTCCTTTTATTATTATTATAATTATGTTATGATTTATTATAATACTGTTAATATACTATACTATACTGTAATATACTATACTATACTATACTATACTATACTATACTATAATTAATATAATATTTCTTCTATTAATACTCCTATCTATTTATTTATAAATTTATCCTTTTATTATTTTATAAACTGGTAAGTTTACCAGGATATTCCTTGGTATTCCTGACTTAGATATTTAAAACTTTATTCTCAAATAATGTCCTTAAAGCTAGCTCTTCTATACCTTGCTTATATATGACATAATTTCTTTCATAAAAAATAAAAGCTGCCCCATTGTAGTTTTCTACAGCTTTTTTTAATTATTATTTATTATCTGCAAACCCAGTACACTGCTGTAACTTGCATAAGCAGTTTTTAGAAAAAATGTCCTTGGCATTGTGTTCTTACGCTTCTGCTGTATCTTACAAAGATTGTCAGTTTCTAAATGACAGCATTCAGCTGCTGTACTGGTGGTGTTACCTTACCTTTTTTTTTTTTCCTTTTTCTATGTTGTGTGTGCATTTTGGTTTACAGCACATTAACAGACCACTCAGAAAAGCTAGTAGTAGGAGTCTTTCATATCATCTTTCCAAAGCAAAGAGCTGACAGTAGGAAGAAATGATACATAGTGTGCATTGACTAACCATCCATGGATTCCTTTATAAACCTTAGCAAGAAAACAAATCTGTAAACTCAAGATGAGGTCCTGAGACAAAGACAGGATGTAAATTCCTGCTTGGTGCTTGTTTCCGATGAGCTCAATCAGATTGCTGCTAACAGTACTTCCTCCAGAAAAGATATGGGGGAGTTGTGCAATTACCTAGCATACTCCAGTTTAAAGTGGTACTGACCAGAACTCTTACTGTGTAAATTGTGATATATTTGTCCGGGTGAATTCAGTGTAAATCAAAACCCAAATACTTTGTCCATACTGGTTCTACACCAGTTTGTTAACAGCTAAGGGAATTTAGAACAGTCATTTCACTTTGAAACTATATTCAGGGACATATTTTCTCGCATCCTTCCATAAGGAATCCAGTTGTTTGAACTGGACTATGCCAGGGAATTCACTTGCTGCTTAAATCTAGAGGGTGTGTCCCCTGGTGAACTTAGTTGAAAAATTAGAAAGATTAATTTTAAAAATGTCAGAATGTTTTGTCTTTCTGCTCCTGACATTTATTTTTTGTGCCTCATTGCATGTGGCTAGAACCATTCACCAAAGTCAATGCAGAATATTCACTTTTCTGACAACTTGGCTATTTTTCATACACTCACTTCCAAAAAAGTTACAGCAGCCACCAAAATGAAAAAGAAATGTGCACTTCCACTCATGAATGAATAAATTTGAGTGGAGCAACTATTATCTCATAATTTCTCAATATGGGTGTGAAAGTCCTGAAACAAGGATCAGAGAAAGAAAGAGATCACTCATCTATGCTGCAGAGTACATTGCTACTGTAAAAAATTAGAGCTAAAGGCCAATCTAGAGCTTCTAGTCATCTTGTTTTGGCTAGCAAGTTACTATAGTACACTATAGAATGCACAGTGGTAATTTTACTTGTCTCTACAAAGTTTCCTTGGCATTATAGAACTGTCTTTTGGGCTGTATGATGAAATGTGATAGTGGCATTCTTTGAGGGGGTAGCTTGTAGAGCTCCAGATAGAGAATTTTTTCACCATTCTTTTTTGCTGCTTCATTGCCACAGTGCACTGCACAGAACACAGCTTCTTTAGAAAGTATAATACTACTGTGGCTATAGGGAAAGAATGTGCTAAGCGTGTAGACATAAATTAAATGTTAATCACTCAGAAATTATTACAATTTGATAATATACAACAGGAATCCATCTCCCTTGAAATTAAAGCAAAATTATTTAAAATCTCAATATCAAAATCAAAACAACTTTATGAAATGATATTTTAATTTAAATTGCTTAAATGGAATGCTTTGGTGGATTCCATTAGCAGACAGACCAGTACTTGTATAATAAGCTACTTCAGTTAGACAGCAATTAACTTTTTAAATTTACAAAGTATTACAAATTGTCTATTGCTTTCTGAGAAAAAGTGTCTAGAGAGGAGATCAGGTACATCTGAATGAGTGTAACAAAAATGTACTAGTATTAACTAATTCTGGAAGACTGTCTATATTCAAAATGTGGTAAAGCTAATGCGTTTAAATTTTAGTAATAGACTTTTGATTCCCGTAATGGTGTTTAAATTCCATGATGAATTGTGGCTAAGTTTTCCATATGGTTTAGGCTGAATAACTTTTCTGCAAACTCCTATATGAATAGATAATTAATTCCTTTTGGTTTACAATCCAAAAGGGAGACAAAAGCAAGGGCAATTAAAAAATCCCTCACAGTGCTGTTGGACAAGCTTTTTTAGAAATAGCTTGAGTAGGTTAGGAAAATGCCATTAACCTTCAGGGGCATTATGTTCTTAAATCTCTTTGTAACCTTTTAAGATATCAGCTTAGGTACTCTTTTGGACTAGAACACGTTGCAAATGGGAGAACAGAGAGCGGTTTGCATTCGAAGAACTCACAGGGCTCATGAAAAAGGCTTTTAAAGGTGACAGAAGTTACTGCAAACTTCACTAGGTTACTTCCCTGACGGGTACAGAATGTATCCTGTTTCTCACTCACAGTGCCTGGGGACTCTCTCTTACAGGATTACATTACAATAATTTTTAAGCCTCTGTGCAATCCCTTTTTGCAGTACTGTTGGGCTGAGTCCTCACTGATAGCTGGTAGCATGTGAAAGGGGAAAATATACTATCAAGACATAATGCCAAAGCAGCTGCTAGGTGCTTGTGGGTAGAAACAGAGAGAGTGTGGTGGTGTAGGATTTGATTCCCTAGAAAATCAAGAGAAAACTTCAGCATATTGACTAATGTGAACAGTTCTAAAATATATGTGTTTTGTTCTGTTATGCGACTTGTGGGTCTTTGTCAGCAGAGGGATGTAAAGGTCACCATCAAAGAGGCTGACTTCCCTCCTGGGTACCTGCTAGGTTGCTCAAAGTACCAAGTCTTCACCTTCCCCATCTTGCAATTTGCATTCCTGCACACATTGAAGCTGGCTGCCTGAAGAAAGTCTTATTTATCTAAATATTCATTAATCTGATAAGCAACAAATAACTGTTCTTACTTGCATAACACTACTGAGATAGCAAACTGGAAGCATTTTACACACATTACCCTTTCATTTGGAAACATTGGGAAAAAGTAGCTGGTCAGGGAATTACAATGAGCACACCAGTAACAGAGACATGGAGAGCCTATGAGGCAAAGGGAGAAAGGGGATGCTGCAGGTGGGCTGGGGATGGCCTGGGGAAGTGATGTGAAAGTGGAACTGTAATGAGGGCAGGCTGGCATGCTGTCAGCAGTGCAAGCTGTGCTAAAGGGCAGAGTTCTGCATAGGTAAATGACATACAATAAGGAAAAAAAAAAACGTACTGAAAGAGGGCAAATGAAAATAGTAAAGCTCCAGCCTCCAGGATTCACATGGCTTGCCAAGAGTTGTCTGTAAAAGTGTGTGAAACAAGCATGGCTAAGGGTTTGTTTAAGTCTTGTGTGGAATTCCAGTAACCTAAAGTAGAATATCAGGCATTTTTCTCCTTTATTTTCTTGGATAACTTGAATATTTATGCAAGACCCTTAATAGAGTGCAAACAAAACACTAGATGGTTATCATTTTTTGGAGCAAGTATTTCTTTTAGAAGTAGGGGGAAAAGTTCACGGAAGTTTAAAAAAAAAAAGCCCCCAAAAAGGATAGGAAAACTTTTTATACATACATACATACATACATACATACATACATACATACATACATACATATTTAATTAATTAAAATATTTATGTATTTATTTATAAATACATAAATAAATAAATAAAGTAGTATACACAACATATCAAAATAAAAAGTAACATAGACATAGGATAATCTCACTGATTTCTTTTATCAACTTCTTCAAAATTTTACATGGAGAGCATTAACCTAATGGAATAATGAAGAGAAGAAAAGCAAAAAGAAATAATTATGTCTCAGTGTCATTTCAAGTATTAATTTTGGAGTTTTTCAGGAGAAAACCATATATTTTATTATTCATTAAGGAAACAATTAGGTGTTTTGTCCTATAAAAGCATAATTTTCATATTTTCAGGAAGAAAGGACATCTGCAATCCAAAAAGGTGAAAATGGATTATTTTCTACTGTAAGTAACTTTCTAAAATCTGTAGCTGTCCTTTTTTTTCAAATATAATTTCAACTTATATAGAATTTCAATTATATGCATAATTGGAGTGAGGTAAGGATACAGAATCACAGAATCATTAAGGTTGAAAAAGAACTCCAAGATCATTGAGGCCAGTCTTCGACCAATCTCCACCTGGTCAGCAAGATGATGACACTAAGTGCCATGTCCTGTCCTTTCTTAAGCACTTCTAGGGATGATGACCTCACTGCCTCCCTGGACAATCCATGCCAATGCTCAATAACCTTTTCACTGAAGAAATTCTTCCTGATGTTCAACCTGAACCTTTCCTGGTGCATCTTGAGACTATGTCCGCTTGTCCTGCTGGTTGCATATGAGAAGAGACCTGCACCCATAACTGCACCCTGCTTTGATGTAGTTGTAGAGAGTTGTATCATCAATAAAGGTATTAAAAAGGACGGGCTCCAAAACTGAGCCCTGGGGACCCCCACTAGTGACTGTTCACTGACTGGAGGTGGCACCACTCTGCACCACTCCCTGGGCCTGGCCATCCAGCCCAGTATTTAACCCAGCGAAGAGTCGTCAAGTGTGAACATGTCCGTTCATGTGGAGGTATAAAAGAAGATACTATTTCCATTAACACAGTTTTAAAGATGGAATTCTCTGTGGTGTCACTGCCTGAGAATTAGGAATGGACACCAGCTGATTTCACACTTACCTGGGCAAGATCATTGTTCCAATAACTTTTTGGGGGCCAATTTTAAAGTTTGGTTGGGTTTAGTTTAGCAAGGTTTTGGAGAAGATGATGGCAAAACAATTATACATATCAATTCTTAGTAATTTCAGGATAAACTGTCTTTCTGATGGGTCCTGATGTGACCTGCTTTTAATGAAATGGTTTTCCATTATACCTTCCTTCTCAATGCCACACTGCTCAAGTATAGCATTTCTGAATTCTTGCCAAGGACCATTCAAAAGAGTAGTGCTTTGGGAATGAAAAGAGGGATGGTTTAGCACATGTTTAGGGTGCACAAATGTAAGTTACAAATTCCTTGAGAAAACATTTATCTGCTTATTTATTTATTTATTTATTTATTCCCTTCGGAGATACCCACCCCTAATTCATACCTTTAAGCTTTCCCCCTAAATAATGGTGGATATGTTCAGGAAGACTTTTCTTATGGGCTGCTTTAAGAATTCCTTTACCCCTTGTGTGTTGTTTGCTTGTTTTCAATTAAAATGTCATCTTATAAAAAGAGAGGGGAAAACCCTTGCTCAGAGAAGAAAAATCTACCTTTAATGGCAGATCTATCCTGTCTTTCAAATTTTCATTGCACACAGCATTGTATTATGCCATAAGTAGTCTTGCTGACAATAGCACAACCTTGTTATTTATAATGACTGTAATTCAGCTTCTTGATGAAAGCAGTCTTTGACAACACTTAGCACCATAGTAAGACAAGATGAGAAGCATTAAAAAACTCTTTCAACAAATTTTGTGCTACTCTTTATCTTCACCTGCAGAAAATCTGCCTGCTGGTACGGAGCAGGTGGATATTTCACTTTGTTTCATGATCAGTAATCCTCTCCAAGCGAGTCCTCAGTACCCTTTTAGCTTCTAACTGGAATACTGCAGTAATAGATGGGGAGCTGCAGCAATTTTTATAAACACACTGTGTAAACAAGTGAGATGATAAGAAATGCAGCCCCACTGAGACCCTGCTTTCTGAAAGAAAATTCGCATGCTTGCTCATTTTAATTTTTTTTTTTCAGAATACAGGGATTCAATCAGAGGAGCTGCTCAGTTAAAGGTCAAAATGGAACCCTTTGTCACCCTTTTCCATTTTTTCAAGCCAAATATTTTATTTGGCCTAGTACAGTGAAAAGAGAGGGTAAAAAATAAAAAAGTGGGAATATAACCTGGGGTTATAAAAAGTGTGAATAAACTAAAGGTTATCCATAATTTTAAATAACTAGGAAACATTTGCAGCACTTTTAGTTTTACTCTTTAATAAATCAATCGAGTTAATTGACATCTTTTAATTGTATCTGAATTTACTTAGTTTATGTAACAGAGGTAGCCAGGACCCACTTGACTTTGGAAAAGGGTAAGACAAATTTTGCACTGACTTGACATGCCTTACAATTCCACTCAAACCAATATATGTGCATATCGACAGAACACAGTCCAGTCAATCACTGTGTTCTTTCTTTGAACAAATACATGCATGCATGTACACATTTTTAGTCCTTTGAAGATTTTTCTCTCAAGGCCTTGCTTAATTTCAAGTTACAGCAAATCTATCCTATTTCATTATATTTATCATTACACCACCCCAGTCTGCACAAAATGTGCAAGGTCAATAGGACCAGCAGGGTGAGTCTACCTAGGTGCTGGAGATGAAAAGTCAGAAACAGAATGTTATTCCTGATAAATCAAATCTGTTGCTGCTCCTTCCACTTCTCTGCAAAAAGCTACGAGTCTTTTCAGAGGTGTGTGTTCAGACTGGTGGAGATAGAGACCACCTGCTCCTTAAATGATAAGGAGAAATAAATAAATTTAATACTGACAGCTCGTTAATCCATCACCTGATGGCCACTGCACTGAGGCCTGATCACAATTTACAGAAATTCATTTATAGTTGCCTGAAGCCCTATTGAGTAATATCTGTGCAATCTATGAATGAATCCAACCTAGACTCATATATAGTAATCATAATGGGATTAACTGGCCGATATTAGCTCTCACCTTCTGATAACCCAAGGAAAGCTTTTTTCCATTATTCTTTCCAACATGGTAGCTCATATTAAATTAAATGCATGCCAGAAAAGTAATACTTTTTCTTTTCTAACAATTGGAACACATAACCCAGTTGGAATGGGTAATCCCTTGGTATTTATGGGTTGTACTTAATTGCAATTAGAGAGTTAAACAATTTTTCACCCACATTTTTTAACATTGTTTGTATTTTTAACTACAAGGTAGTTTATGGACAGACAAAAATTTTCTACAGGCACCTGCAGTTATTTTACATGCATTTGTCAGTAAAACTTTTTTGGCTAAATCCTAGGGTTTACTGCATGGGACTTGCACACTTAAATAATGTAAAAAAGAATACATATTACTCAACTTGAGGAAGATGCCTGATCTTGACCAAATCTCTCCATACACCGAATTTTCAAAGGTAGAGAAGGTACACTTGTTAGGGACTAGCTAGGGTTGCTTTGCTGGTTCCCCCAGCTGTTTGGGCACAAAGTTTTGCAGAGGTTACTCATGAGAGATGATGGCCAGCCTCTGACTCTGACCTGCGACATGGTGTCAGTGGAGCAGAGGAGCAGCTGAAGTACAGTCTCACTGTTTGCATTCACAGTGGAGGATGTGTGGCTTGTTTCTGCAGGTGCTTGGCTGCAGTCACTTCTTGTAGTGCCAGGAAGGGTGCCCATTTCTGTTGACCACATGCTTGGTTTTTGAGTATGTGCTCATCTCTCTCCATGCTCTCTACAGAAGCACCACTTATGGAACGCAGGCTTGTAGATAGTGCATGAGGAATCAGCTGACAAAAACACAAAGAACCACTGAGGCTAGAAGAGACCTCTAAGATCATCAAGTCCAGCCATTAACCAAGCACTACCAAGTCCGCCACTAAAACATGACCCTAAACTCCATATCTACGTGTCTTTTAACTGTCTCCAGGGATGGCAACTCAACCACTTCCCTGGGCAGCCTGTTCCAGTTCTGGCCACCCTACTGGTGGAAAAATTTTTCTTAATGTCCAATTTAAACCTCCCCTGGAACCATTTCTCCTTGTCCTATCACTTTTTTCTGGGCAGAAGAAAACACCCGCCACCTTGTTACAACCTCCTTTTAGGCAGTTGAAGAGAGCAATAAAATCTCCCCTGAGCCTCCTTTTCTCCAGGCTAAATACCCCCAGCTCCCTCAGAGGAATGGTGCTCCAGACCCTTCATCAGTTCCATTGCCCTTCAGAATCTGTGTCTGAACCATCCAGAACCACTGGATTCTGGTTATCATGACACTGAAATATCTGCTCCAGGGAACTGCAAATACCTTTGAATTTCAAACATTTGGCATGTTTCATTGCTTCCCTGAACCACATGCTTCTACCTATCCACAACATTTTATATTTTAAAAGAAAGGAAGGATAAAGTCACATATAATGGAACTAAATAAATTTGTTTTGAAGACTGCATGATGAAATCACATCTTTTAGATAAATACTTTTAAAACATCCTGACTTCAGTATAAATCATGAAAAATTGAGACCTTTAGGGTCACAAAATAGGTACAAATAAACAGTATGTTGTTGTGCTCCTTTCTCTCCATACCTGAATAATCTAAAATGTTCTTCTGATTGGAAGTCACAAAGACTTCCTGCCATAGCAAACACTGTCAAGAACAGGTTGGATTGACCCCATGCTATTCAGTGTTGTGAGAAGTTTAAAAGCAAAAAAAAAAAAAAAACGGTACAATTACCAGACGCCAGGAGCTCGTTTTGCATTGCTAAGTTGTTATGTCTCTGCTTCTGCTGCTTACCACCTGCTGTGGGAGAATAACAGTGTTGTTTCATGAGCACTTTCATGCAAAGTGCTTTTAAAACCCTCTCTGCTCTTCTTAGCGCCAAAACTGAGATAAACATTTACCTTTTTGAAAATCATAGAAATAAGGAATCAACCCCCTGCCCCTATCCCCACCACACAACAAGTCTTTATGAGAGGGCACAGAACTTCATTGGTCAAAAATTGGTTAGGAAAATGGCCACATCAAGGAGACTCACAATCTCCTTTTTCCTTTGCCCATGTACCAGCAGCAGGCATCTGCCTTCTGTGGCCAGCAGGGAATTTTGGCACTGTGTACCCAAGCAAGCAGGGAAATAAAAGTTTGTCGTGTGTAACCAATAACGTGGCACAGAATTCTGGCACTGGTAAAATCCCCCTTGAAAGTGAATTTTACTTGTGCCTGCTTTTCTCTCATCCTTTCACTGGACTGTGTGTTGACTGGAAAAAGAAACCAGAAAAAGGGGAAAAGGCCTTGCCTTCCATCTTATTGCATGTGAGAATGAACCTGACTGCATGTAAGGAGAAGTCCAGGAGTGACAGGGAAAAAAGCACATTGGATGGCCAAGGGACACGCTGTGCCTGTGAGGGATCTCTAACTTCCCTGTTAATAATTCACTGTTCCAGTTTGTCTGCAGCATCTCTTTACCAGCTTGGTCTGTCTTTCCTCAGCAGTCAGTAGCAATGATATTAATGGAGGCTGGAACTAGAAACGTGATATTCAGTAATTTTATGGAATGTATAATTTTATATCATTGACCAAGAGCCAGGATAGGCTTCCAGCTTCCAGCAGGAAAGGACATGTGAAATGTCACTGATGGATTTTGTGGCGGAGAAAACTGAGAAGAAGCATTCTCAGAGTGACCCAATGTGAGGCGTGCATCAGGCACTCCTGGTAGAGGGGTTTCCAATCCCCACAATGAACAATTTTTAAACCAGCTGCCTTAGCACTTAACTCCAGTTAGAAGGTACAAGCGTGTGATTTTAATTTGAAAATATTCCTTGGGATAAGCAAGGGGGGAATAAAGTGAAAATTATTAACTTGCAGGGAGGCCTCACTGAAGTTACAGCATTTTCCTACTGAAATATTCATGTCAGTTGTTTTCTTTTCAGCTTCACAGAGTCCCATTAGGTAGCTCGTTGTCAACAAAAGGAATATAATTTCAGCGTCAGGGGCTTTTTCTGTGATTATCCAAATCCTATTAACAATGCCTAAGGAGCAGGTTTACTATTGGGTTTTACTGCTGTAATATATATGTGCATGCTTGGGGCATACATTTGAAATTCTCAGATCTGCTTTGGCTCTTGTATTACTCAAGGTACAATTAGATGGAAGAAATTAGACTTGGTAGCTGCTTAGCATTGAACAGTCATTACATCATCTCTCCAGGTAATTTGGCAATACTGCACTGAAAAACTGACCATTAACAGACCTTTCTCACAATATTAAATTTTTTATACTATCCAAACACTAATGATGTAAGATTTTTGAGGAGCTTAAGTATGGTTTTAAACACACAAGGCACTTGAACAGCTATACCATAAAAACATGCCAGCCTAAACTGCATACTGCCTCAGTTTCACTGATGTTATGTGGCAGTCTCTAGCTTATCTGTTTGTTTTTGTTTTTGTTTTTTTTTTCCCAGTTCTTCCCATTCCTGTTTATCCCTGGCACTGGTATCTTCTGTTGCATGGAAGAGCTCAGAGACTCACTCTGTAAAGGATACTTCTGAGGAACTGGAGCAGTCATCTTCTTGTTAATTACTCTTGATTTTTCTTCACTTTTTTTCATTGCCATTCACAGAAGGGATGAAGCAGAGAGAGAAAAAGTTCAAGACATAGGAAGCACTACTGGGAGAGAAGATGTCACAATAGCTGGAGTGTATGGAAAAAAAAATAGAGAGGGAGTAGTCCATAACGGGGTCTCAATTCCCGTGAAGCCCATGCAGAAAGCAACTTAACAGTTCAGAGTGCTATATACCCCTGAAATAATGCATATGACATGCATATACATGTATATGTATATTTTCTAGCCTCATTTATATTCTGGCTTTGGCACTGTTTGATAGTAAAGCACTTGATGGAGACTGGAGGATTATTTGCATTGCTCTCCAATCTGAGTAATTGACTTGTGGCTGTTTTTTTAGGACCTCCATAAGGAAATACAGATGCAGCAGAAGAGCTCATTTCAGTTTTGTTTCCATAAGATGCTGCATATACACTGCAGAAATGCTGGGTGCTTGAGTAGAAGTCTTAATGACTTAAAAGGATTTTTTTTGTTTTCACAGTTAACTATTTGAAATTACAATTGCACACCTCAAAATTGTCAGTAGCTATTCAGGCACAAAGCTGGAGTTCCTCAGTTTTGTTCCACATCCTAGCAAACAACTAGGATCAAGGATCTCACTATGCAAGCTGCATCTGTGAAAATGAAGGTGTGGTGTGTCCTACATCGTGTTGTAAAATAACTGTGCCTAGGCTTGGTGGAGAAGCAAGTCACATTCTTGAGGTAAAAATGGCATTTTAAAATTTGACATTCATGAAATTGTTTCCATCAGTTAAGCTTATGAGCCATGACTGACATTTCTAAAGTCACTGTTAAAATCACAGTAACACTGAGATCAAAGCCTGAGTCTGTGCTAACTCCAGTGAGGCCAAGATTTCATTTCTTGATGTCAACATCTTTAAATATCTGCATCCCTAAACTCAGCTGTGTGAGTTATCACACCAGTCCCAGTGCATTTTCAAGTGCTGGCTCTGAATGTTGCTCTGTTCTGAGGTAAATTGGTACATCTGCTGTCTCCAGAAAAATAACAAAAGTCTCTGAAATCTTTGAGCATCATTGTGGATATGTCCTGTGCTGTGACACTAATTCTTATTCTCACTTTGAGAATTACAGCAGAGTCGTGAAGGAAGCAACTCAACAAAGGGGAGTGAGAGAGCATATACATACTCCTTGTGTAAAACTTGGAAGACTGAAGGTATTAATTGTGCATGCCAGTTTGGTTACTTCATGTAACTCATAAGCAAATTATCTGTATCTGTGTATTGTCTGTATCATGTTTGCACTCATAGTTTAATCTAAGTGCTTCAGACGTTTTTCCACATTTTCTAATTAAAAAGACATTTTCAAGAATCCAGCAGTGCTGAGTACAGTGGGAAGATCACTGCCATAGTGCTGTTAGCCACACTGCTGCTGATAAAGGCCAGGATGCCATTGGCCTTTTTGGCTCATGTTCACCCAGTCTTGTCCAACCAGCATCCCCAAGGCCCTTTTCTGTTGGACTACTCCCCAGCCACTCTGTCCCCAGCCTGTAGCACTGCCTGGAGTTGTTGTGACTCAAGGACAGAACTCTGGCCTTGTTTGACCCTCTTACCATTTGCCTCTGCCATTGATTCCACCTGTCCAGATCCTTCTGTAGAGACTTCTGTTGGGGGTTGAGTTTTCCTGTGGAATTTTTTCCCACCCCCCATTTCTCTTGCTAGGAGACTAAATACTGATAGTTAAAGGGTGCTCAACCCAAACAAAGGAAGTTGATCACTTAGTTTTGGGGGAGGAAAAAGGCTCCCGGGGAGCTGAGAGTGGTGGGCTCACTGCTCTCGGTTTTCCGGGGAGGATGGTCAGGCACCGGGTAGCTGCCTGGAGTCCACAGTTAAAGGAGGAGTCTGGTCCTGGAAATCCTATCATCTGTTGGAGCGTCCAGGAATTCAGAGTTTCTTCGCTGCCCTGCTGGATTTTGGGTCAGCCCGGGTCCAGCCGCTGTGGGTTCTCCAGCACTGCTTGCTTCGCCTGCCAGGACACCTCCCTGCCTGCTGAGGACAAATCCATCGCTTCCAGCCATCAGCGCCGGAGTTTCCACCGTTTGCCCCTTGGGGTTCTTGGTTCTGTTTCACTATTATTATAATTGCTGTTGTTGTTTGTCTGTCCTGTTATATTTACTAGTAAAGGACTGTTATTCTTTTCCCCATAGCTCTGACTGAAAAGTTTTATTTTTAATCTTCCAAATTATAATAACACGGAGGGAAGGATTTGAATTCCCCATTCCTAGAGAGGCCTGCCTCTCCCTAGCAGACACCTGTCTTTCCCAACCAGGACAACTTCCTACCCTCCACCAGACTAAGACTCCCACCCAGTCAGTTTGGTTTTGTCTGCAAAATGACTGAAGATGCACTCAATCCCCTTGTCCAGATCACCGATAAAGATGTTAAACAGGGCTGGCCACAGTATTGAGCCCTGGAGACCAGCACTTGTGACCAGCTGCCTACTGGATGGGACTTCCTTCATTACCATTCTCTGGGCCTGGCTAGGCAGAGAGTTTTTACTCAGTGAGGATTGGTGTCCAAGGCAGTTCCTCCGGGAGAATGCTGTGGAAAATGGTGACAAAGGCTTTGCTAAAGTCCAGGTAGACAACATTGACAGCCTTTTCCCCTTTCCACCAAACAGGTCACTCTGTCATAGCAGGAGATCATGTTACTGAACCTAAAATAAACCCTTTTGACAGAATGCAAGACACGTAAAGGCCACAGTAGATGTGGTAGCTACATTCATAAACTAGATGAAGACATATATATATCTATGTGCTTAGTATTTCCCTGGAAAAGGGTAAGAAACCTTTGATGCTGGTTTCCTTCTTTTTTTTTTTTTTTTTTTTTTTTTTTTTTTTTTTTTTTTTTTTCTTTCCCCCTTCTATCTTGAAGATACAATTTTGTACCTCTTTTTCTTCATCCAGTAAATCCATTTGCAATTGCAGTAACCTCTATTGTTGTGCAGCAATAATATTCTTCCTGACTCAAACCTGACTTAACAGAGAGGCAACAAAGGGTTGCCTTCAGCACCTTCGGCTCAATAAGATAAGAGCTTGTTGAAGAGAAAAAAAATCAACTGTTGTTGAATTGAGAGTATTTCCTTGAGTAGTGTCAATAGCTTTCAAGACAATATGGAAAGACTCCATGTGAGACTGTATACAATTATGATGCTCAATGGGGAGGGAAGAAGTACTGAAATAAAAGAGTAATAGATGCAGAAGAAGAGCTTACAGAATGAATAGGGCAATGGTTAGAAAGTCTAACCTACCTGGCTTGTTTTGTCCTAGCACAATGAGACCAAAGAAGACATGCAATAGTAGCAAAAAAATAAGTACATACAGACTGCTGAATGAATGAATTTGTAGCTGAAATTGAAAACAAAAGTCCCATCCAAGAAATTAATGAAGTTCTAGAGCAGAATCTTACTACCACAAATATGGACAAAAGTTATAACTTGTGTTATATTAAATTTAATCAGTTTTGATGGGAATGTGTTGTTTTTCACAGAATGTATACATCTTACTAACAGTGTGATACAGTGAAAGGATTCATTTCAGAACGTGACCACTATAGACAGAGGATTCACTTTCCACAGTGGTCAGCTGCATTCAGTGCAATGAGAAATTGAACTGTCACTTCATCATCTCTAAAAGGGGGCTGTGTTCCATGGCCTCATGTTTTGGTTTTTCATATGTTTTCTTAGTTACAACGGAGACAGTGGTGTCTTCCATTTTGTAAGGAAAATCAGAGTATTATACAATCACTTCTGCAGCAAAAATAGGAATATTCCATATAATTTCCAACATTCAGACTTAGTCACAAATACCTACTGTTTTAAAAACAAAAAATTATTTTTAGATTAATCCTTTTCTGTGATGCCCTGGTATTAGTCACAAGTATAAGCACTATAACATGAAATATGAGTGATTACAAAGGACTCCAAATTGTCAAAACTAGAAACACTCACAGAATAAATGCTAATTATTTCTGCCTTTTCTCTTTCCTGAAAAATATCCCTAAGTCCAACTATCACTCCTATTGTAATCAGAAGTGGGGTGTGTGTGTGTGCTGAAATACGTACAGAGATAGATATCATTATCATTATCAAATATTCAAATACTGCACAATTATGTGTAAGTTGAGCAAATTTTAACTGGGTGAGAGGGACAAAAAAAGGTGTGCTTACCCAAGAAACAAAATTATATGGATTAAATGTTGGAGTTTGCAAAGTTATAGCTGAGGGAAATATTGCACAGTCCATTACTACACAACAGTGAAGCACTTTGGAGTGCACCTGGGTCCCACACTAAGCTCACATTTATCTACATCTGAACCCTTACTCCTTTTCTTGCTCCAGTTCCCAATATTATCAGATAGAGTTATCCCCTCTTGTAAAAACTAGCTTCCAAAGAGAGCTCGACTCCATATCCATCAGGTTAAGATGTCAGTTTAGGAAGAGGAAGGCAAAAGTTGTCACTCCAAGTTGGTCAACACAGAGGCTTGCATGTGGGTCCCTTGTTAGCCTTCAGATCTTGTCAGGTTCTCTGGAGTGGTGTGTCTTTTCCACTAAAATATTTCTGCACAGTTGACACTGGTCTATATTAAAATGAAGCAAAAAATTAACCTTTGTAATTTTCAGTGAACATATTTGTATTTCATGCAGATTTTATATGGGTGCTGGTACACACACAAATGCAATTGCAAGCAAAACCCATATTTGAGACATCACTACCATTTTTATAAATGGAGGAAACAAACTCAGTGAGGCTACATTTATGCCAGCTGTCAACTACCAGATCGTTCATTCATTTGGTCAAATTTAGGTCTCTGTTGCAATAAGGGTTAGTGATCTTTTGAAGCACATTTTTTCCTTGATCTTACTTACCTCAAAAAGAATTCACTAAAACTATTCTTTCATTTTAAAATGGACCAGCCTCCCTCTTCTGTTTTTTTTCTAATGTACCTGTTTAACTTTGTTGTGACTTCTCAGTGCTATTCTGACACAATCTGTGGACTGCATTGAAAGCTTGTTGCTCTTAGTGGCTCCAGTTGTGCCACACTGGGGATGAGAACAGAGCTTCTTTCAGATTGCAGGAACACTCCAGTTGATTCTTAGACATGTTTCAGCTGTGTGAATTACCAGGTTAAAGAAGTGCTCATGTAAAGCATGGCACCGGCACAACCCTGACAGATACAGACTCCTATTTTATTTTTGGGATGTCAGCCTAAGGCTATTGTGGCTGGCTTGCTGACAGACATCATGTACTGGTATTCCAGCAGAGAGCTGTTAACTATAAAATCAACTAACCCAAGGGTTTGCTATTTTACTTAAATTTTTAATAAGCTGTCAAAAGCCCTCTTTACAGTGTTCATTTAAAATTGGACTGAGGAGCCCCACTGTTACTTAATAAGGACTTACCTACTGGAAATGCCAGCAAGAGGAAGGGTGGCAGGTCTGAAAAACTCCTTTATGAGAAGAATGTCTGCTCTTTTGTTTGACTGACTAGGTACATCTACCCCAGATGGTCATACTGGATTGCAATATGGATTTCTCATCCATTTCAGCCCTCTCTCAGGTACTCAGCTCCTTGGTAGCATTTTCCTTACCTCTCTTTGCCCTCATTTCTTATGGATCTTTGATCAGCACCATTTCACCCCCCCCATGAATCAGAGAGATTCACAGAAACCTGCATATGGTGGCTTGCATCTCTCCAGCAAAGAAGAAAATTACTATGATCTGCTTTTTATACATCAGTGCCCTGTAAAGAGTTAAAGACCATGTGGGCCAGGAAAGACAAGATATGTTTGCATTGCTGCTGTAGGACTATTACACTGGTTACCCTTGTGTGTTACAGATGGCTTCCTTCACATACTTAGATCCTAAGCATGCAAGGTATGGCACTTAACCATATAGCAAGGTGCAGAACAAGTCTCACCTAAGCTTCCCTGGCTCCTTGGAGCAAATTGTCCTTGTCTCACTGGGTGCAGTCCCAGAAACAATGTGCCATGCCCGTACACTTTTCCTTTGTCAAGAAAAGCCATACCAGCCCTCTTCTCGTTGCTGGTGCTGAGAGGATGGGACAGAGGATAGGAGGCAGGGAAACAACTGGGAGCAGATGAAGAAATGACAGCGGCTACAGTGATGTGGGAGCTGAGATATTTTCTAAGCCAGGTGATGGTTTGAAGGGTGATCTAGATAATCAGTTGCTCTAAACTCCATACGATATTTGTGAGAAGGATATGGAATACAAGGGTTTCTGGCCGTAGCTCACTTACTGCCACCACATTTGTTTTGGTGATCCTTGTACTCTGCTTTCCTACAGAGGACACAAAGCCACGGGAATGTTATACTTTTAATAGTACTTTGTTAAAAGCCCCAGTAAGAGCAATGATAAGTTCTTCAAAGAGGAATATGTAGGAGATGTAGGGAATGCAAATGGAACACAATGATTCATGTGAACTCTTCAAATACACCTGCAAGAACCACATCCTCATGATTTCATCACATTTTGTGAGTTTCTTCCAGAGGAATGATGACTGCAATCAGAATTGACTACTTTGCTAAATCTAACAAGCAGTTCTAAATCAGTTCTAGAACAGTCCGGTGTTAACTGTTCAATGTGGGAATGAAATGATGGCAACTTTTGAGTAACGAGATTAAGAACCTCCAGAATCTGGAGCTGAAAGCTCTACCTGACCTTTACATGTTCATGGCTGAGGAGATTTATTGCAAAAAATATTGCCATCCTTTAGACTCTGCTTTCTGTCACATGGGTAGTGATGATTATATGCAGTTACATATTATCAATATAAAGATTGATTATTTTCATTAGTGCTGCTGTGAAGTGATGAAGGCATGCAACTGTTCTATGTTAAAATATTTATTGCAAAAGCAGAAATCGTGGAATCAATAGAAGAAACATCCCAAACTATTATTAAAAAAATAATGTAACCATGTATTGTGAAATTATTTTCTTCTGTAGTGTCTATAAACTCTTTATTGCCTTTATCAACCATTGTCTCTTTTTGGAGTCTTGTGTGGGAAGATGTTTTCTCTGAGAACACAGACTGATGACAGCACTCACCAGTTCTAAACTACTTTAAAGCAGTCGTTAACACTTAATTAGATGAAGAGCCCTCTATAGGGCTAATACTGAGATAAGGCTACACTTGCAGTATGTCCTAAAACCAATTTGGGTGGTGACTTCTCCAGGGTGTAGACATAACTAGGTGTGTCAGCAAGCCTACTCGCTATTAACAAGGGACTTCTAAAGGTCAAGATTTACTTTAACATAAAACCTAGCCTGAAGCGCTAACAGACAACTGCAGTCTTACCAACCTGGCAGCATTGTTCTTTGTTTTGAATAAACAACATGCCCTGCCAGACGAAGAGTTAAATCTTGCTGTTTCATTATTGTATCTCTGTCTTGCTGTCTATCATCAAGCTATTAATCAAAATGAACTAAAATGTCTAAAAATATGTGATGCAGCATTATTTGTCAACAGACACATAACAGACATTAAGGTACGGTGTGCCCAAAACACTGACTTTTTTCTCCCCTCCTCTGCAAAAGGTAGGGACAACAAAGTATGTCCAAGAAGGGAACAACAGTGGAGACACCTTCATTTGGGAAGGACTTGGAGTAAAGGGAATTTCTGGAAGCAGACAGGTGAAGCCCAGTGGCGCAGCCAGAGGCACAGAGAGCAAGAGATGCTGTAGCTGAATGTTGCAAAGAGAAAGGGGGCTGCTGGCTGTGGTGGTTTCACGTTCACTAAATTCTGGTCTTAGTACTTACTCTTTCTGTGGGAGAGAGACTAGGAGAAAAACAAAGCAGCTCAACCTTAAAATTAACAAATAGTTTACTAACATACACGAAAGAATAGGAAAAAGAAAGTTGGAAAAAAACGAAAACAGAATGAAACTTCAAAAACACTCTTCCCTCCCTTAACAAACTGTTCACTTTCTTACAAAACAACATAAAGAGACAAAACTTGTAATTTTCAGTCAGTTTCACAATCTGACAATAGTCTTTCATCAATTCTTTAGGGGAAGAGTATCTCTTAGAGTCATGGATCCCACTGACAACTTAGAACAGTTTTCTTGTGGGTTTTTTAACTCTCACAAATACAACCGCCCAGAGAAACCTGCCTTTGTGACCCCTCCCATTAGCAGGTCCCCAAGCTGCTTATGGGTCATGGATCTTAGACTTTTGCATACTGGGGTGTCACCTTTTAAAGATTAATAACTCCAAAGCAAAGGATTTTTCACCTCAAGATACAGAGATATCTTCTCCCTTCTTCACTGGCGCAGAGGGCTTCTCATCTCTATCTTTGTTCAAGAATTTTATAGGATTAATATTACTCAGTTTATCACAAACACCTTTGCTCAAATCCACACACAAATTAAAAAAATAATCTTCTCAAATGTGTATCTTTCTTATGATTTAAAGGAATGGTCTAAATATAGAGTTCATTTTTATGGCTCAAGTAAGAAGGGAACAACCAAGTCTTCAACATTCTGTCCTAATAGTCTTTTCACTCTTACTCTACTGACTTCATGCTGTTGTTCTTTATGTTCACTCTGTCTTTTTTTACACTCTCAGAGAAGGGCTAAGCTCTGGAAGCTTCATGTTGCTAAGAAAGAGTTAAATCTGCTCGGAGTCTTTGTCTCTCTCTTTGTAGCTTGTGTTGTTAGATGTTCAAGGCCGTGCTGGTGAGGGAGGAAGAACTCACAGAAACATCAGAGACTGGAGCACTCGGGCAGTCCGGAATCACAAAAAAACAGGCAGGATCATAAATGCCTTCTCAGCCCACCCCTCGGTGTAAATCGGGGTGGCCTCGGCCCAAATGGTGCCCATAGCTCTTACCAGGGGCCTAGCAGAGATCTCTCCCTGTTCCAGAGAAGTCTGAAGAAAGCAGCTATTGCAAAACAGCAACCTCTCCTTCCCCCCTTCACCTGGGAGCCGATGGAATCCGGCCAGGCCTCAGGCCAGCTCCCCCCCAAAAGGGGGGAGCAGCAGGCCCAGCTTGATGTTATCTGTCTCTCTCTGGCCAAAGGAAAAAAGAAAAAAAAGACCTACCTACAGGAAATCAAGGGGTTTTATATGGTACTTCCCAAAGTCGTAGCCGACAATTTTCAGTGGTTAGAACAGATGCCAATATTTTAACTAACACTCTGACAGGTTGTTGTCTTTTCTAAAGCAATTCCCAGGTCCTGACCTGGAGAATTATTCTACATTCTTCCATAACTAAAAAACCAAACTGTACTAACCCATGACACTGGCAAAGCTGTGGCATGAGTGTGTGTGCAGATGAGGAGAAAGTGACAAAAGGATTCATTCTCTAAACCATCTGATAATTATTGCTGGGTGTCAGCTGACAAAGAGTGCACAGAAACAATTCCCTGCTGTGCAAACTCTAATTCTACGGAAGATCTGGTAGAGATTTGGCTTTACCAATAAGTCCGTGAAACAATACAGGTCACTTTTACAGATCCTGTCTCATCCATCCCATGCTAAATTTTACCTGCCCTACATGCATTAGCTACACAGTCATAATCGTCCACATGCTTACAAGTATTTTTGGTATATTCTCTATTCATTGAGACTTCCCAATGGAAGATTCAATATCACCTTGCCCCTTGGATTGTTTTCACACTGACTATTCCCATTATCTCCTTAAGATTGTGTAATCATTAAAATATAACCGGATTTTTCTTTCAATAAGGAAAGTACGTTTTTCTTAACTACAATTTTAATGACTATTTAAACAACATAGAAAAAAAAATCAGCTGCAGGCATGGAACAACATTGAAAAAATGCCTCTTAAAAGGTGAATGCCTCAGAAAGTAATAAGATACTGAAGAAAGGAAAGGGAACATCTGGATACTATGAAGGGTCATAGCAACTTAGAGAAGGGAAGAGATGAAAGTTTGTGTGTAGGCTCCTAAAGACAATAGTTAGCATCTAGCCCATGGGATAAGTCATTACCCAATTTTTATGATTGTAGCTTTTGTTTTCAACTTTTTAAAAAATTGCTCATTTTTCTCTTTAAATCTTTACTTGTTAAGGATCAGAAAACATAAAGAGGATCAGACTTAGGAGATTTGAAAATGGCTTGGGTATTTGTTAATATGCAGTCAAGCTGTATCTCATGGCAGTGACATCTAACTTTTCTTTGAGGCACTGAACTCAGTCTCTGTCAGCTCTGCACTTTCAGACAAAGCAAAAGGGAGCAGAAGCAGGAAAGGGAGGTTGACGGATCTTATGACAAGTACTAATAGGTGATAGTAAAATATCCTGGGTTTAGTATGTGGCTGTGAAGGAGAAAGAACAAAGGTGCTGGAACAAATTGCTGCCCCCTCTTTTGAAATTTGAAATGAGGATTTTAAATTCCCCCAGACAAGTAATCAGACTGATTTCCACCTGACAACCATTAAAATAGTGATGTGCTAACAGGGGATCCTCAGCACTTCTGGTAACACTCTGCCACTAAACATGACTGAAAAACTGGGGTGAATTCTTGGTCTCTGGTGTTGATCACTTCTCCCACCAGGTATAATCACAGAAGTTCCCTTAAAAAACACTTTAGAGAACTCACTCCTTTTTTAATGTAATGAATGTCAATAAATCTTATGGGGAAGAGACAGGATGCACTGAGACTCCTGAAGAGTAAAGAGAGAAGGGGAAGGAAGCTTTCTTCTGCTATGCACACTCCTTCACTCATTGCAGAAAGTAAGCACAAATGTCATTGACACCCACAATGACCTACAGTCATTGTTTGTTGAAAACTATTTTTCTGCCCCCAGTAAAACCATTTCTCAAGTACGGGAATGCCATGGGAAGAGTATATGGGGACTGGTGATGTTACCAAGGCCAAGGACACCAAGAGACTATCCCAGGTATTCTTTGGACAAGCACCTTGTACTCCAGGCAGAAGTGAGGCCCTCTGGCTGTGCAGGCTGATGAACAGTGCTGGTCCACAGAGACAAGGCTGTGCAGGTGGTAGAAGGGACCATCCCCATCAAAGGGCTGCATGAAAGTACTTTGGGGTGAGCAGGGCTCTTTTGGCCCTTTTGAGCCTATTTTGCTTGGAACCGCTAGATTTTATTTAGGTAGCTCTAGCCACAGCCTACACGTTAGACCTCCCAGGTTTATTTTGCTTTTGGTCAGAAATTCTCCTAGTGAGTTATATCTGAAATGTTGGCTCTGTTTCATGGTCTGGGGCTCCCTAAGCACAGGGTGATGTCAAATAGACAAATTAATGTTAATTCAGCCAGGTCTTCTGCAGATGAAAACAAAGCCTCTGCAGTAAGAAGAGAAAAAGGGGACACTTAGCATCTGGGAAACGTTAGTTAGATCTCTGCAGCTTCCTTACATTCTGCAGAGCATGCCCACAGACAGCACCATGGAAAACCATCAGGCTTCAATCAGTTGTTACTACATATCTTCTACACAGGAGATTTCTGGTAAGTCAGATACAGGAGACACGGTTGTAGGGACCTTCACGCATTGCCTGAAGAAAAAATAAATCATGTCTCCAAACTGATCTCTTCTATCTCACCAAATGGATTGGCTTACTGATCAGAAAATTACTTGTCTTTTTTGTTGTTGTTGTTCTTGTTGTTTCATTGTATTACATCTGTTATATTGCATTCCACCATTATTTGCTGCACAAGCCAGTGATACAAAGATTCTTGTGAGCCAAAAAAAAAAATCAACAGGACAGTAGTAGGCATGCAAAATTCCCATTGATCATACAAATCAAGTGTCTGCAAACAAGCACAAGAGTGTTTTGAATTATGACCACTACAGAATAAGTCAGTATCTATGACTTAATTGGGAGTAACATCTTCAGGGAGGAGTGGACTGAGGATAACACAAACTACTGAGCCATAATACCCGCAGGGGACTTCATACACCTCTTCATATCAAATACTTAAACTCCTTTCCTGCATTATCATACTTCTGGATTATTGAAGATAGAGGGGAAAAAAATATGCATGTATTTCCAGATAGGGTTTTTTTTTGCAGTCGTTGATATTGGTTTTAGATGTTTTTGTGGTTTACACTGTCTTTTGATGCTGTTTCTGTTCTTAACTATCCCTATTGGACAAGTAGGCTCTTAACATGTAGGGTGAAAGGATGAAAATTAAGCATCAGATGTAAATGAAAGTGTTATGGAACTCCTCCTGGGGCTGTGATAATCTACTGTTTGAGTATTAAGTCATTCATAAAGATAGCAGATGGCAACATCACCTCTTTGTTTTTTTCTAACTTGTAAGGACCACCTTCTACTACAGCACTCAGACTTGCTTGAGCCAAAATGGAATGGCAATAGAGCTGATACTGAAAATATTAATTCCAGGCTCTTCTTATTACCATCCATGATTACCAGCTCTCTCTTGTGCTATATATCACATAAAATACATATTGTATATTATACAGAATGGAGTCAGTAGGGGTTGAACTTCTGAGATGCAAAGACTGGTGACGTTGTGAAGTTCGTTTGTGTGGTCAACCACTGGCTGCTTGACCCTGAGTTAGAATAAAGAAGATCTCTCATAATTTGCTGTGTGACCCCTCCCTGCATCACAACGTGCATCATTAAATTATGCAACTGTTGGGTGATGAAGCTGGAAGTTTAAGCTATGCATCAAAGGGGACTGAAAAGGTGAAAAAATGTGAGGGTCAAGTGGAGAAAGAGGGAAGAAGTGGAGAAGATCAGGAAACAGAAACTCTGAAAACTGTGAAAAGTCTGTGCCCTCAGACAACACTTGAATTGCTATTCCTTGTGAGTCAGACTTCAGAAAGCTTTTGTGCCAGAAGCCCACTGCTTAGCAGATTGCATAAGTTCACTGCTTTCATGGTGATGACCATACTGCTATTTAGCTAGAGAGTTCTCAAGATGGCATTTAGGATGTACAACATGTTCACCTAGGCTATCAGCCCATCAGCATTCACTGTGGAGATTACAAGATTGCTCTTACTGGAAAGTTTTTCTTCCAGTGTGTGTTTGGAAGATAAGAGAGAAGGCCATTCCACAATCGAGAAATATATTGGCAGACTTGTGACATGACAAATAGGAGCAATGCACAATACAGGTCACTCAGGAGTGCATCTTGGGGTTCACTGTAATCTTAGATGCTCTGAAACGTCCATATAATTATTCCAACTAGCCCTCAGGACACCCTAGATGGTGTATGCCAATGGTTTGCACTATGTGGATGGATTTTTTTTTTTCATTCTTTTTCATAACTAAATGGTATTTTGTTTTTGATGGGTTTAAAATGTTTTGACCCTTCCTTCTTCACCCTTTCTCTACAGAGAAATAAACTTACTAATAGTTTAGAAATAAATTTACCAATAGTTTGAGAGCTGCATCCATTTGAAACTCAGACCCATGATTTTTTCTCATATGATTTTTTCCATTTTCCTCACAATGCTTTTCTCTAGATAGTTTGCATTTAAAATCAAACAAATCTGAGTGCTTCTGCTTTGCTTGTGTTAAAGAGGGGGGGAAAAAATCATATTAAACTTTGAGGATTCTGTCATAAAACACTAAATTAGTTTCCCAAATCCATAACCCATCAAATGGCTGAGTGATAGCTGTGTCATGAATGGCTTTAACATTCTGTGAAAGGCCTTGATATTAATTTGGATGCAAAATCCAATACCTTGAAGATTTCTAACCTAAGGATATTTGTGCCTTCAAAGTTCATGAGCCATGCTCCTTCTTAATGAAATAAACCTATTTGGTGTACTTTTAATGTATTTTATTTTAAAAAGTAAGCTGGTGTGTGTGTGTATATATAGATATGTGTGTGTGTATGTATATATATATATATGTATATATGTAGCAAATATATTGCTGTTTGTATCACAAATTTCCCAAATTTCCTAACATTAGGTCATAACCCATAATAAATCTTTGAGCAAATAGGATCTATTGTCAGATTAATATGATAGGCAATTAAGTCCCATTAAGAGCTTGTCTCTAAGAGAAATAATTGTGTTTTCACTTTGTATAGGATAAACTGTAGAGGGGAGTCTGGTTAAAAGCAATGGAAGTGCCTCCAGCACCGCAGAGTCATCGTTACAGTTGATTGATCTCTCTGATGAAGGGCATTTGTATCTATAGCATGGAAATGCTCATAGGATCTAAATGTCCATTCTCATTCTAGAACTAGTCAGATTAAATCACTCAAGCAGAAAATACATGTTTTTTGACTCAGCTGAGAAAAGCAATAGCAATTTAAGGGCTCACAGCATCTTCAATTTTGACCCTGGTATCTTATGATCTCTTATTAGGTATTCTTAGTCTATTCTTATTTTTCTCAGTCATTTCCTCATTATTACATCAGTCTTCCCTTTTAATTATCAGTGGTTTATCTGGACACTCTTAAACAAAACTAACACACTGAAATTAAGCCAATGAAAATAAAGGATCGCTGTGGTTAGTCCCACTACTAAGGGCATCAGTCCTCTTGTTTACTTTTGCTATAGACAAATATACTAGTGCTAATCAAAGAAATTAGAAATAAAGGCTTTCATTCTTACAACATAGGAGAAAATGTAAGAAAAAAATTTGGGCTTCTGCTTGGTTTCTTAGTCTGTGCAGGATCCATAGTTAATTTTCTCAAACCATATGGTGGAGGCTTTGCTGGAGTTTTCAGTCTACACAGTATCTTGTGTAATGCTGCAAAATGGTCAGGCTGCTCCAGACATTGTGGGTCTCAAAAGAAGCAGCTGCATGGTCCTGAATTGTGTTGACAACATCAGGAGATGGGAGTTATTTTCCCTGAGCATTCTCCTTGCTTTGTCTGGAAGGGGTCCCCATTTGTGCTGCCTTTGGAGAACGCTTTTCAGCCTAAGAGCACAGTAAAAATTTCTGCTGCTGAACAACTTTGATTTTTGCCAGGTCAGCCAAAGAGCACAAAAATCACCCACAAAAATACATTGAAGAAATTTCTAATCTAATGAACAAATACATATTCATTTCTTTCATGACAGTTTTACTTCAGAATCTGGGCATTTTACTGACAAGCAGAGGGAAAGAATACTCATAAATGCAAGGCTAGCTCTAGGAGAGTTCAACTGGAATAATCTGCTCTTGCACTTTTTCAGGATTACCATTCCTTCTAAATTTTCCATGTCCACATAAAATTTGTGTCCTTATTTCTCAGAAGCTGCAGAAAACCTCACTGTCTGAAAATTGTGCCTTTGTTCATTCAGGCTAGATTCAAGGTATTGAGTCAGTAAGCCAAAGAGCAATATCCACTCAAGTGCTCAAACAGCCAGAGCTGTAATCGACTGACATTTGGAATTACATATGAGGAGTTGAGGCAAGGTTGTTACTTTATTATGTGTTAAAGAGCCAGATACACAGATGTGAGACAACACAGAAGCAGTGTCAAGAAAACCATTTTACCCCTTGGATCTGGGAGCTTGTCCTACTGTGACTTTATGATGCTTGTACCCCCAATCATCTTTCTGTTTGTGCTGTATATTGAGTCCTGTGCCTTTAAGACTGGTTCTAAGAGCAAGGAGAAGCGCGGAGTTTGTTTTGAGAAAACTGCCTGACTCCTCCACATTCTTCTGCAGACAGCGTGTTCGGCGGAGGCTTGGAGAGACTGCAGGACAGAGATTTATTTTTTTGCTTTTAGTTAGTTTCAGCTAGCTCAGTCAGAGAAGTTCCCTGGACTGTTAGTTTGGGGTTTTTTTCTTCCATTTGTTTGTTTGTTTGTTTTTCCTTTTTCTTGGAACTGTTTAAACCTGCTCTGGACAGAAAACCCAGGGGATCACTGGGGGCTGCACCTGCAGCCCATTAGGGCCTGGATCTTGGCATTTTCCAGCAGCGCTGGAGCGACTGGGACTGATGAGAGACTGAGAGAGCCGAGCTACACCATGGCAAGAACTTTCTCAATTTGCCATCTCACTCCAGAATGAGAGGTTTTATTGTTTCATATTATTTGTTCTTTATACTTGTATGCACTTTGTTTGTTAAGTAAAATAGTTTTTCCCACTTTTCTCCGAATAAGTTTTTTTTATCGGACCGGTTGGAGGGAGGAGCCATTTCGGTTTGCTTCCCAGAGGGATCCTATTCAGGGGTTTTCTCCCAAATTTGTCCCTAAACCAGGAGAGAGGTGAACACTGAATACCAAAGGTATTTTTTTCTTAAACAACTAAAAGACAATTTTAAACAAGCCAGTGGATCATGGGTTCAACACATAGTGAAGATGTAGACTTAAACATTCTCCAGACAAGCTAATTGATTAAGGAAAGTCATTACTTATATCTCTTGAGTTTACTAATGGGAGGCCCAAAGAGTTTAAAAGCATATCAGGTTTCCAAAGAGACTAACTCTGGACTACATTTCAGAGTATATCAAATACTGCTGTACCTTGACTGGATGTTTGATCGGTGTGGTGCTGCAGAGAGCCAGGGGAGGTGGGGAAGGCGAGGTGGGGATTGCTGCACATCACTGCGTGGGGGCCTGGCTGTACTTTTCCTCCACACTACTTATGCTTGGGGTAATCAAGCAAAGCACCCAGACAAGAGCCATCTGTGTTTAGGGTCCCACTCTTTCTCTTCATTTACTTAAGTGCAGCCTCTCTAGTCTCAGCCCCATCCTGGGTGGGCTACCTCTGTCCCAAAATGGGGACGTACAATCTGCACCTTGTCAGACTCAAAGGGCTATCACAGCCCCAGCACAACCTTGAAAATCTCCAGCAGATTTAGCTTTTTGCCTTTTTTTTTTTTTTTTTTTTTTTTTTTTTTTTTTTTTTTAAAGAGGTTGTGCTGGCGGGAGAAACTATGGAAGAGAAGAATTTGAATTAAAACTCCATGTGGCACAATATTTGAAGTGTAAGCCACCTAGGCTAGCCTTTCAGGATATGGAAAAGATGATGCACTAGGTATTTGTCATCCCTAATCTTTATTACAGTCATCAACACTTGCTTAAAGGCAAAGTTGGATGCTTCTGTTCAAATTACTTTGTCTGGAACAGTTAACAGTGATATTTAAATTGTCATCATTAGGTGTCAGAGCCAATGCTCTTCTGAGACAAATGAAGTTGTTAACACTTCTCTATAAAGTATTGCTCCCTACTGTCTGCTACCTCTGTCAAACACCAAGGTTATTTCTTAAAGAAGGAAGATACCTCCACCTTTGTAAAATATGACAAATTTGCAAAGCTTCCTGAAACAGAGGGACTCTATTTTCACCTGATTATATTGTGAGTTAAATGTATAAAGCTTCACATATCACGGTGAGATAACAGCACTTACTAAGTTTAAGGGTAAACTAAATACCTGCTTTGATCTTGTATGCCAAGAAATAGTATTTATGCACAGGAGCATTTGTGTCCTAAGTATGTTTTCAGGAGGGATTCATCTCTTTTTTGTAGCTATTAGCGTGAAAAAAGGGGAATCAAGAAAAAAAATGTTCAAATAAAAATAAAATAATTCCATGCTGCTGGCTCCTCAGGTTTTCTTACATGAAGTAAAAAGCAGATACCCACTGAGGGGGGATCTTGCCTCAAATTAGAATGATACTATGTCAGATGTCCACAGAGATTGGTAACACTTTAAGGGACAGAACAAAGGAAGTATGAGATCCAAACTGCTATTTGCTTTGTCCGGTATCCGAGTTGCAGAAATTACTCACCTTTGTTGTTATGGGGAAGAAGCAAGAAACCCCTGGCTCAGCCTTTTCCAGCGGGCACTGGTGGCCCTTTAAATGTCTTCTCCAAACAGAAGTCTTTCTATAAATGTCTTCTCCAGCAGTTAGACAGACACAATGCCCTTGCTTTTTCTCTACCTTCTGATGCACCTTTTGAGAGCTTTAGCTAATGTAGCTGTGTAGGAGGAGAGCAAAGCATCGTGTCTGACCACTGACCTGGGCCAGGGGGAGGCACTCTCATGGAGTTGCTCCCCTGGGGCCTTGCAGTGCGTCTTGTAGGTGAGGCTCTTGCAGCTATGAGTCTTGAGACATCTTCCAGGGATATTAAGGTTCCATCCCTGAAGGTCCTCTGGAATTTGGGGTTATGAAAAATGTATGTCATTCATTTCTATGTCATTAGAGAGATCTATGCCATTCAGTTTATCACAGTGACCTTGTCTATGGCTAAGAGAATTTTCTTTGCACACTTACCCTACATATTATCTGCCATCCCTTTGTAATTTTCCTTGTGCTTCTCAAAAAAGAAAAAAACCTTAGTAAAGTTTATGTTTGTGCTGAGATCACAAACACCACACCCATTATTCTGCACAAGGCTGCACCACTGTCTTAGCTTGTGTTCCAGCTCCTTTTTCAGAGGTGAATATTGGAAATCTGCAATGATGTTATCCTCTGACTATAAACACGACTGATGTGTCTTTTTGTGTGTGTATGAAATTCATTAACAAGCACACTGTAAAGGAAATTACAGAATATAAAGTACCAGTCCCTGGTTTTCAACATGGCCACTAAACTTTACACTGCCTTGTGTGCAATTCCTTATACAACACTTGTCTGTAAATGTCAAAGAATTACCAAACCCCTTCCCCAGCTTACAAAATGCGATCCCCAAAAGTATGTATGCCTCCTTTAGGCATCCAGCAATGGAAGATAAATAAGACTTGAGATTGCTGTGATAGCATCATGTATTAGTAGAACAAAGAGGTATTCCAAAAGACTGTATTAAACCTGTGGCAGAGAGGTAGTCAATTAGCTAAAGCATTAAAATGAGATTAAAAGAAGTTTTAAAAAATCCATCTTGTGAGTGAAGTAAAGATGAAATTATGTAGGATGGTGGGGGTTTTTTTTAAATGTCATTCAGTTTTGTGTGAATGTAGCAAACCAATTAGATAAAATTAAATTTCAAGCTTGATTGACTTTTAAATATTCAATTTGAGCACTGCATTTTGTGTTTATTGCATTGCTCAGGAAACATCTAGAAATGGCTGTTGTATCAAGGAATTAAATGAAACTTGCACTGTCAACAGCCTGGCTGGGGTTTCTATGGGAGTATGATGGCAGTTCTGTTTCATTCAGTGCCATTAAACACTGTATATCAATAGAGCACAGAAATATCAGTCTGAAAAAGGACACACTGGCTGCTGGAGAGCTTTGGCATTTATAGGTGGATAGCACTGGCAAATAATGAGAAGTTTGATGCCATGGAAATGATAACTGTGAAATATGTAACAATACTAACCCACAAAGATGGAATGTGTATCGTGAAAATATTGGAGGATAATTCAAATCTGCATGGCAATCTGCTTTTCATTTCAAGTATCAAGCCTGTTGTCTTGGTTTTAAAAGACAAGTGTCTGCTAAGGAGAGGCAGGCCTCTCTAGGAATGAGGAATTAAATCCTTCCCTCTGTGTTATTATAATTTGGAAGATTAAAAAAAAACTTTTCAGTCAGAGCTATGGGGAAAAGAATAACAGTCCTTTCCTAGTAAATATAACAGGACAGACAAACAACAACAGCAATTATAATAATAGTAAAACAGAACCAAGAACCCCGAGGGCAAACAGTGGAAACTCTGGCACTGATGGCTGGAAGCGGTGGATTGTCCTCGGCAGGCAGGGAGGTGTCCTGGCAGACGAAGTGGGCAGTGCCAGAGAACCCACAGCGGCTGGACCCGGGCTGACCCAAAATCCAGCAGGGCAGCAAAGAAACTCCGAATTCCTGGGCGCTCCAACAGATGATAGAATTCCCAGGACCAGACTCCTCCGTTAACCGTGGACTCCATGCAGCTACCAGTCGCCCAACCGTGCTCCCCGGAAGCCAAGAGCAGTGAGCCCCCCACCCTCTGCTCCCGGGAGCTTTTTTCCCTCCCCCAAAACTAAGTGATCAACTTCTTTTGTCCGGGGTGAGCACCTTTTAACTATCAGTATTTAGTCTCCTAGCAACTTATGGGGGGGAAAAATTCTACAGGAAACTTAACCCTCAACATTATCCACCCCGAAATTTTTCCCATACCAACATATTATATTGAATTTAAACCTTTAAATAATATACATATATATACATGTGAATATAAATACAGACACAGTCACAGTGTTCACCGAAAAACAAGGTCCCCTTGCGGTATGCAGCGGGTCTCTCCATCCTTTTGCATCACCTACCATGTGCAGCTAGGTCCCTGGGCAAAAACAACCCCAGGAGCAAGATTGTCTTTGCTGGAGGCAGAATTAATCCAAACAGTTTTTCCCAGCATTCCTCTCATGTGTACCACTGGAACTTTATCTCCATCTCTTGTTCTCAGGGGCTCAGATTGGGCAGGGCCTGCTCGGTTGGTGGAACCTTGAGTGTTTACTAACCAGGTGGCTTTTGCTAAATTAATCTCCCAGTTCTTGAAAGTCCCCCCACCCAGTGCCTTCAAAGTGCTTTTAAGCAGGCCATTGCATCGTTCAACCTTCCTGGCTGCTGGCGCATGATAGGGGATATGGTACACCCACTCAATGCCATGTTCTCTAGCCCAGGTGTTTATAAGGCTGTTCTTGAAATGAGTCCCATTGTCTGACTCAATCCTCTCAGGGGTACCACGTCTCCACAGGATTTGCTTTTCAAGGCCCAGGATGGTGTTCCGGGCAGTAGCGTGAGGCACAGGGTAGGTCTCTGTGATATATGTCCTAAAGTTAATACGTGTTAAATGTTATAATATGTAATTCATTCTCTGTAAATGTAATGATAACCATAAGGAGCAAGTTTTATTTCTAATCGAGTATACAACGGGTTAACTCTGACTAAAACAGCACGGTGGGACACAGGGAATTCTCTGTTGAAGATTGCACGGAGGGACACAAGGAAGCTATGCCAGGAATTACATGAAAAGGGACACGAGAAAACTTCTGCCGGGAATCATTAGAGGAGAACACAAAAGGACGGAAAAGGGAGATGGAGAACCCGGAGGACTGAATGATTACATCAGATCGATATCTTATCCATCCCTGCCTGACATTAACATCTCTACACCGTACCCAGACACAGCAATCATGACATTGTTCTCCAGCGCAAATCCATTCAACCGCACCAGAACCCGAACATGAATATCTAATGAAGCTGCCTCGGAAGGGGGAGTCTTAGGGTCCTGATTTTCTCTCAGTGAACCAGTGTATAAAAATCGGCAGCCCCAGACCAAAATGTGAACTGAGGGGGTGACATACTGACAGAGTGTGTTACCGTGTTCACCCAGCGCCGAAACCCTGGGGTTCAACGCTGTCCCTTTTAATTGTGGTTATCGGAGTCTGTTATTTTGTCTCAAAATAAAATTCTAAATTTTGATTTACTGAATTTAGTCTATCGTATTTATTACAGTTTCTACCCATCCAGTGGTGGCTTCCACCATGGTCAGCACATAGCGCTTGCCTTGGCGGGTTTGGGGAAGGGTGATGTAGTCAATCTGCCAGGCCTCCCTGTACTTATACTTGGACCATCGCCCGGCATACCATAGGGGCTTCACCCGCTTGGCCTGCTTGATGGCAGCACACGTCTCACAGTCATGGATAACCTGAGAAATACTGTCCACGGTTAGATCCAACCCTCGGTCTCGTGCCCACTTATAGGTAGCATCTCTGCCCTGATGGCCTGAGGCATCATGGGCCCATCAAGCTAGGAACAACTCTCCCTTGTGTTGCCAATCTAAGTCTGTCTTTGACACCTCTATCTTTGCAGCTTGATCTACCTGCTTGTTGTTTCGGTGCTCCTCATTAGCCCAACTCTTGGGGACATGGGCATCTACATGACGGACTTTGACAGGTAGCTTCTCTACCCGAGTGGCAATGTCCTTCCACTCACCTGCAGCCCAGACTGGCTTTCCCCTACGCTGCCAATTGGCCTTTTTCCACCTGTCCAGCCATCCCCACAGAGCATTGGCCACCATCTACGAATCAGTGTAGAGGTAGAGCTTTGGCCACTTTTCTCTTTCAGCAATGTCCAGGGCCAGTTGAACAGCTTTGAGTTCAGCAAGTTGGCTTGACGCACCTTCTCCTTCAGTGGCTTGTGCAACCTGTCGTGTGGGGCTCCATACAGCTGCTTTCCATTTCCGGTTCATCCCTACGATGCGGCAGGAACCATCAGTGAAAAGAGCATAGAGTGTTTCTTCTGCTGGCAGCTGGTTGTATGGTGGACCCTCTACGGCACGTGTCACTTGTTCCTGCTCCTCTTCATCTGTGAGACCAAAGTTTTCACTTTCCAGCCAGTTTGTAATTATCTCCAAAATTCCAGGGCGATTCGGGTTTCCAATGCGGGCGTGCTGAGTGATGAGGGCAATCCATTTGCTCCACGTGGCGTCGGTGGCATGATGGGTGGAGGGAACCTTTCCTTTAAACATCCACCTCAGCACCGGTAGTCGAGGTGCCAGCAGGAGTTGTGCTTCTGTGCCAATCACCTCTGAGGCAGCTTGAACTCCTTCACAGGCAGCCAAGATTTCCTTCTCTGTTGGGGTGTAATTGGCTTCGGACCCTCTGTAGCTTCGGCTCCAGAATCCCAGTGGTCGGCCCCGAGTCTCCCCAGGCACCTTCTGCCAAAGGCTCCAGGACAGGCCATTGTTCCCGGCTGCTGAGTAGAGCACGTTCTTCACATCTGGTCCCGTCCTGACTGGGCCAAAGGCTACCGCATGAGCGATCTCCTGCTTGATCTGGGTAAAGGCTTGTTGCTGTTCAGGGCCCCAGAGGAAATCGTTCTTCTTGTGGGTGACCAGGTAGAGAGGGCTCACAATCTGGCTGTACTCAGGAATGTGCATCTTCCAGAATCCTATAGCGCCTAGAAAAGATTGTGTTTCCTTCTTGCTGGTCGGCGGAGACATTGCGGTGATCTTATTGATGACCTCAGTGGGAATCTGCCGCCATCTATCTTTCCACTTTACTCCCAGGAACTGGATCTCTCGGGGAGGTCCCTTGACCTTGCTCTGCTTGATGGCAAAACCAGCTTTCAGGAGAATGTGGATGATCTTCTCTCCTTTCTCAAACACTTCCATTGCCGTGTTCCCCCACACAATGATGTCATCGATGTACTGTAGATGTTCCGGAGCCTCACCCTTTTCCAGTGCAGCCTGGATCAGTCCAAGGCAGATGGTGGGGCTGTGTTTCCACCCCTGGGGCAGTCGGTTCCAGGTGTACTGCACGCCCCTCCAGGTGAAAGCAAACTGAGGCCTGCATTCTGCAGCCAGAGGAATGGAGAAAAATGCATTAGCAATGTCAATTGTGGCGTACTACTTTGCTGCCTTGGACTCCAGCTCGTACTGGAGCTCCAACATGTCTGGCACAGCAGCACTCAATGGTGGAGTCACTTCGTTCAAGGCACGATAGTCCACAGTCAATCTCCATTCTCCATCAGACTTGCACACAGGCCAGATGGGGCTGTTGAAGGGTGAGTGAGTTTTGCTGACCACCACTTGGGTCTCCAGCTCATGGATCATCTTGCGGATGGGAATTACGGCATCCCGATTTATCTGATACTGTTGGTGGTGCACCGTCGAGGTGGCAACTGGAACTCTTTGCTCTTCTACCTTTAGCAGTCCTACTGCAGATGGGTTCTCCGACAGTCCAGGCAAGCTATTCAATTTCTTAATGCCCTCCGCCTCCACAGCTGCTATTCCAAAAGCCCACCTGAGTCCTTTAGAGTCTTTGTAATAACCATTCCGGAGGAAGTCTATGCCTAAAATACACGGGGCCCCTGGGCCAGTTACAATTGGATGTTTCTGCCACTCCTTCCCGGTCAGGCTCACCTCGGCTTCCAACAGAGTCAATTCTTGTGACCTCCCCTACACCCCGGCAATGGAAATAGGTTCTGTCCCCACATATTCCGATGGTATCAGGGTACACTGTGAACCAGTATCAACCAAAGCTTCATATTTCTGTGGCTCTGATGTGCCAGGCCATCGGATCTACACTGTCCAATAGACCCGGTTTTCCCGTGCCTCTCCCGGGCTAGAGGCAGGGCCCCTCTAGCACCTGTCATTATTCCCTTCCTCGGCATACATGATAGAGGTTCCTTCACAGGGATCTGACATATCCTCACTTCTATAGTACCTGGCAGCTTGGTCATGCAATGTCGAGGCTACTTTCATCTTAGTGGGAGCCCCTCGGTTAGTGTTTCTCTCCTTGAGCTCACGCACCCGTGCTGCCAGGGCAGAAGTGGTTTTCCCATCCCACCTTCCCATGTCTTCCCCATGGTCACGCAGAAAGAACCACAGGTCAGCTTGTGGGGTGTACCCTTTTTCTTTCGCTGGGGGCCGTTGAGCTCTGACTCTGGGGCTTGTAACTCGCACCGGTGCCACATGGGAACTGTTCCTCCTCATCTCCTCCCTCACCTCCCTTATTTCTTCTGTCACCTCCTCCATCTTCTCTCTGAGTTCCTTAGCCACGGCAGAGACCTGAGCCTGCATTGGGCCACTGATGATACTCTCGTAATTTCTGAGCTTGTTGGCTACAGAACCCACTGTCTCTCGGTTGTTATCAGGATGAATTGTTGCAATGTATGTGGCGTATTGAGATGGTCCTAGAGTTGCCAGATTCCACAGCATTTGCCCTGTGCACCTGACTTTGTCGGGGTCATTATCATGCTGTTCCCCCCTCCCAAAGAGTACCTCCAGTACTGCCACTTCTCTCAGCTGTTGGATCCCTTCCTCAAGGGTCTTCCAGCGCATTCTATGATGGTGCTCCTGCATTCTGTCTCTGTGGTCAAACCTCTCCCGTACACTCATTAAAAGCTGCTCCCAAAGGGAAAGGGGCCCTTGCTCCCTTACGAAAACCTGATTCACACCTGAGTCTTGGGTCAAGGGTCCCAAATTCCTTGCCTCACTACTATCTAGTTGCACGCTTGTACCTATAAGGTCCCAGACCCGAAGTAACCAGGCTGTATAAGCCTCATGTCCCCGCCGTGCAAGATCTTTTTGGAGATTACGGAGACTTTCATATGTCAGGGACTCAGTGATGATCTCAACCTCTGACTCCCCTGCAGGTTGTGAGGGCCCTCCTTTCTTATCCTTGTTGTCTGGGTGCTCTGATTTCACCTTATACTTCTTTGTTTCCACAGGGGCCACTGCTGCTGGCTGTGGCTGCCCCTGTGTTTCAGCTGGAACCTGGACGGTTGTAACGTCTGTGGGTTCTGCTGCTGCACCATCAGACTCTCCTTTGTCAGGGCAGGGGGAGGGTTTCCCACCAGCTGGGGCTAAGGAGGCTACTACAGGGGAAAGGTACTCCCTCAGCATCTCACCTATCTCCTTCACCCAATCTGGGTGGTTTATTCCTGAGGCAGGCTGTGGGGCAGGGTCAGGCTGTGGGACGGGGTCAGGCTGTGGGGCAGGGTCAGGCTGTGGGGCAGGGTCAGGCTGTGGGGCAGGGTCAGGCTGTGGGACGGGCTCAGGCTGTGGGGCAGGGTCAGGCTGTGGGACGGGCTCAGGCTGTGGGGCAGGGTCAGGCTGTGGGGCAGGGTCAGGCTGTGGGGCAGGGTCAGGCTGTGGGACGGGCTCAGGCTGTGGGACGGGCTCAGGCTGTGGGGCAGTATCCTTATTCTCTAGGGTAGGTATCAGGATGGTTATCCAGGTCAGTCTCCCCTTATCTCTAAATTCTAAACAGAACAGGCATACCAGCAACACCAGCCACTGTATGACGTCATTAACATTCAGAGATTTGAACCCTTCGAAGACTGGTGGGGTAGGCCCAAAATACTGGGTGAAGGGTTGTGAAAAAATTTCCCCCGGTGTCATTTCTTCACAGTAGGTACCGTTGTTAAAGTAACTCCAGAAACACACAGTTAGTGTATGATAGCCCTGAATCCATGTGCCTGCCTTCCAGAGGAAATTAAAGATCCACGATTTCCTCACTTCGTTAACCTATATAGCAAACTGGATGACAGCCACAGTAGCCTTAGATACAGGGCCCATGTTTAGATAAGGGCCTGCAAATGGGAGAAATACGGTCACCACCACATGCCACCTGAACTAGGGTAAGCCAGACCACATGATATCCAGTACACAACAATGTAGGCACTTAAGAACTATTATTCCTTTTCCTCTCAATGCCCTCATGCCCCACGATTTGGGCACCAAATTCTGTCTTGGTTTTAAAAGACAGGTGTCTGCTAGGGAGAGGCAGGCCTCTCTAGGAATGAGGAATTAAATCCTTCCCTCCGTGTTATTATAATTTGGAAGATTAAAAAAAACACTTTTCCATCAGAGCTATGGGGAAAAGTATAACAGTCCTTTCCTAGTAACTATAACAGGACAGACAAACAACAACAGCAATTATAATAATAGTGAAACAGAACCAAGAACCCCGGGGGCAAACGGTGGAAACTCCGGCGCTGATGGCTGGAAGCGGTGGATTTGTCCTCGGCAGGCAGAGAGGTGTCCTGGCAGACGAAGTGGGCAGTGCCAGAGAACCCACAGCAGCTGGACCCGGGCTGACCCAAAATCCAGCAGGGCAGCAAAGAAACTCCGAATTCCTGGGCGCTCCAACAGATGATAGGATTCTCAGGACCAGACTCCTCCATTAGCCGTGGACTCCAGGCAGCTACTAGTAGCCCGACCGTCCTCCCTGGAAAAACCGAGAGCAGTGAGCCCCCCACCCTCTGCTCCCGGGAGCTTTTTTCCCTCCCCCAAAACTAAGTGATCAACTTCTTTTATCTGGGGTGAGCACCTTTTAACTATCAGTATTTAGTCTCCTAGCAACTTATGGTGGGGGAAAAATTCTACAGGAAACTTAACCCTCAACACCTGTGTAAGCCATAACTTATCCAGGTATTACTCATGTGGGAAATAACTACAAATTGAGTACAACTCATGGAACAACAACAAAAAAAATTCCACATGGGAAGAAAAGGAAGGATGTAATGTTCCTTCTCTCCCCATCCTCTATGTCTCTGAGAAAGAATACAACTTAGAAAAACAAGCTCACTACTTGTAGAATGAATGGAAAACCTGTGATGGCTACAATGGGATCTATCTGCTGGAGAGATACATCTCAACAGCATGAGAGATGCATCCCTTTCTCTTGCCCAAGAAACAAAGAGTAACACGCACTTATCCCCAGATCTCCCCTGTCCTTAGCACTCTTTGACCACCCCAAGATGCAGCAGGGAAAGGTGTTACACCAAGGACTTTGTAATGGCCTGTGTCATCTGAGGCTTCTTTCCTCTGGGACAAAGGTGTGATTATTGCTTTTCATGCTGCCTTTGATACTCTGGCTTTGGACCAGAGAGAGACGGGAGGAGAGGAAATCTATCTTGGTACTGAAAGGCTGAGGCAATGTATCATATTAATATTGTTTCTTTCATGCTTTTTTACAATCCGACACTCAGTCAAGGGTTAGAGCTTCCCATTATCCTGTTCCAGCATGATCAAAGCCATGGTAAGAAAATATCTGAATGAAAAGCTACTGATGCCTTCGTTTTTATACTTTCCTGCTGATAAAATAGAGCATTTCCAGGCATTCCAGGCAACAGAAAGAGAGAGAAAGAATAGATAGATACTTTTTTTTTTTTTTTTTTTTTTTTTTCCCTGCTGTGGTAACCTGTATACCAGCAACCTTTCTATTCTCCTGAGGCAAATTTCTTGTTTAAAGCAAAAGGTACAAATAATGAATTATATTACAGCAATGGAACTTTCCCAAAATCATATATTTTTCTTCCTTTAGTCACCAAATTCAGAAATATTGTTAACAACAGGAGAATCCTATTGAAAGGGACCTTGTGCATGCTGTCATGCCTACCCAGAGTGGCAGGAATTTGTTATTCAGTGTATCCACAGCAGTATTATTTTAAGTAAAGAAAATTTAATACCAGAGGTTTCAGAAAACTTGTATTTAATTTTCTTTATTGTACTGCAAGGAGATGTTGACTTTCTAAGCTGACTATTTCTTCTTGACAGAATACACAGACTATTTTATTTTCTGGGATACCACTGGTTAAATTTATGCAGTCTCATTAACAGAGCTGAGTACAAAAAAGAGTGCATAATTTTCAGTATAACTTTACAGAGAACCAGCCCTCTTAAAAGTGCCATTCAAGGTAGTTCCTGCTAGAAAACAGATTAAAAAGATCACTTTGACACACAAGTTAAAACTAGCCTAGTCTTTGGGTCATTCTCAGAGATAAGAATTAAATGTGGCTGTGAAGCAACTCACTTTAGATAATGATATATGCATTAATATAGTGTGCATGTACACCTTTGGTTTGGCAAGTGTCCTGGAACATGATGCTGAGATGAGATGTTTCAGAAAAGGAAAAAGTCATGATAAAGCAAGGCGTGAAGTCTCGCTCTATGGAACTCATGAAATTATTTTTCTGTCCTCAGCTCTCCCACAGCCTCAGCTGAGATCTCTGCTCCTTCCAGAAAGATGTGGTCAATTGAGCAGGACCCAAATTATTTGTTAGTCTTGATGACATGAACTGTGAATAAAATTGCTCAAGTTGAAGTTATTAAGCCTAAAGAGAAAACTGGAGAAATAGCATGAGAACAGTCTCCAGACAGGAGGTAGGTTCCATCAAAGAGGAATAGGATAGGAGATGGAGCAAGACAATAATTAAAGCAGAGTTTAAAAATATTTTCTGATATCAGGGTCAAGGTACCAGTGGGTTAGATTGCTCTCAGAGGATTGCCAGCGTTGGAGAATTTTGAGGATACATTAGACAAACATTGATCAAGAATAAACAGATATATCAATCCTTCCTTAGGACAGGGATTTACTAGATGGCCAAGGATGCTGTAAGATTCTCTGACAAGTGATATTAGTGCAGTCGCTGGTCAGTCACAACTTCTACACATCACACACCATCCAAATTATTTCCCTTGAGAACTTTTTATGCATGGCCTATACAGATGAGACATGTGCCCCATGAGTGTTTGTGACTGGGATACGCAAAGCAATCACATGAGAGACGAGAATTTTTGCAGGGCAGAGAGTTCCTCCGAAAGCTCAGGGCTGTGCCAAGGCTGAGAGCAAGGCGGAGACCTCCTTGTTTATTTCTTACTTTTTATACATTTGTGGGTCCGGCCGAAGATTGGCTTCAGGGGTTTTTCACCCTTCAGCCAAGTGGCTAGACCAACTGTCAGTTACAATTGTTTTCTGGTTAGAAATATGCAAACAAAGGACAGAGAATGAAAAACAAAGGATGTTACATCTGTGAGAAAAAGGTAGAAACTGCTCCTAATATTGTACAGTAGCTAAAAGGTCTAACTCCATTTTATGAAAATGGCTTTAAAAAACTCAGAAAAACCAGGGTGACAAGTGGTTCACCTCTGATACCTGTAACTGGCACTTGAAATCTCTTTCTGGGACCAATTTCAGAGGCCCCACTGGGTGGCTTCTCTGCTGTTTCAAGAAGTGTCAGTGATGAAGCAGACGACTTCCCCCCATAACTGCCTCCATACCATGGTAAGTATTTGAAGCTCTGCCTGCTATCTGGATAGCAAGGTAAGTTGGTGATTGGCAACCTCCCAGTTAACCTGAGTATTTCGGGGCACGGAGTGGAGAATTCTCCACTTTGTGTGGAAAATGGTTAATTGATTCTGGAGGGAAACATAGGGTAGAGACAGTTTATATATGCCATATGTCATCCAGTGTCAGGGCTGCCTCTTCCCCTGCTGCCCAGACACTAGCCTGTACCTAAAGTCAGAGAAATGTCATGTCACTGTCAGATGAGGCACAGGAGGCTGTAACACATTTGAGTAGCAGAAGAAAGGTGGCACACGCTTGACTGATGCTGAAAGCCTGACATTTGACAAGTGAGTTTAAGATAGAAGAATTTTTCTCTATGCTGTGGAGCACTTTACAAACATTCACTAAGCTTCATGGTATTTCTCATACCACCTCCTTCTGACAAACATGGTAGACAAAGTTCACCAAGTACCTTCAGTCCTGTCAGAAACAAGAGTGGCTTTGTGGTGGCTGGACACTAGTGGTCACTGGCTATCATTTTTCCCACCCTGCCTTCAGCAGGATGTCTGGAGCACATTTAGGTGACTCATTGGGATGCCCAGCATGCCCTCCTGGCTAGGTTGACACGCAGGAGCTCTGAGGGGAAGCAAGCAGTACTTCTACTACATTACCAGGTGAGGAGCTTGTGTGCACTTTGCACAGAAATGGGCAGGACAGAAACCCTGGATGAGCTTCCAGAGCCCCATCTTCAGGCAGCTGGGAGGTGAATGCATGCACTCCCACTGCCGTCCTATCCATCACACTCACATATGTTCTCACAGGTCTGTAGAGCTGGAACAAAAATTACTTTGTTTATGTCTACCAAATTAACGCAACCCTCCACCTTAGGTATAATTAGACACAGATGTGTCATAAAAGTCAGGGCAAGCTCCAGACCTCTGTGAATAATTGTTGTACAACACCAGCAAAGGGCAGTGCATCAAAAATTAGCAACTTTGCTGTAGTCACAAATTGGCTGTTTGCCAGTGAGGCATTATTTTTGCCTTTTCTGCTTATTTCTGTGTGTGTGTTTGTTTCCCTGCAGCCCCACTGAAATTATGACAAGAATTTTGTTTGTCTGAGGGTTTTTTTTTTTTTTTTTTTTTTTTTTTTTTTTTTTTTTTTTTTTTTTTTTTTTTTTTTTTTGAGAGCCACTGAATTCCCAGACGCCTAGCACTTCATTTTATTTTTATATCTTTGGAGTCTCATTCCCCTACACTGTGCCTCTGAAGACATTGCCCTTGAGTGCTATGCTGCGCACTCTGGAGCAGCTGAGCCTGGCATCAGAACAGATCCAGTGGTGCCTGCTGTTTTCTCTGCCCTGTGACTGAGATAGTGGCACCAGCAAACTTTTTCATGCTGGCTGAAGGGAGCAAACCTCCATGGTCACTCTTCTGCAGAAAAAATGTAGTAGTGATGCTTTCATAACACAATATTCTTGCCAGGCTCCAAATGTTTTATCAGAGCTCAGCAGCTAGAGTGGTCTTTGAGAAATAATTCTGTACTTCTGGAGCTGCTGGCAGCTTCTCTGCCAAATGCTCCCCCCACGTAACTTCAAGTTTCAGAGTGTAGCTCTGAGTGTAGTCCCTGGCAGGCAGCAACTGAGCAGCCCACGGGAGCTGGCAGAACACAGGTAGTTTTAATTTCCTTTTTCTCCTGCTTGAGTGATAGACAATCCTTCTATGAAATCCAGCTCAGAGAGAGACTTGGCTCTGGGAAGCTGAAAAGCCATGCACCCACAGCAGAAATCTGAGCACCCCATGCAGCAGTGAGACAGGCACTCGTGGACATTCAGCAACCAAAATTCTGCATTCTCAGGGGTAGCATCACCAATATGGGAGAAGAGCACAGGTTTTTCGTAATATCTGAATGCTAAGTCAACATAATTTTTACTGTGTACTTGGCAGGCCCTTCCTAAAGCTGTAACATTACTTGCTTTTTATTAGTAGCAGTGGTAGTACTGAGGATGACCACTGACTTGGGAAGGAGTTTGAATTCCTCAGTGATTTCCATAAAAAGGGGAAACTCAATAAAAGAGAGAAATCCTACATCTTGGTTATTACCTGTGGGCAAGTGAAAAGGAACAATATAAAGTAGTCATGGAGATCTTATTGCACAGTAACTGAAGAACAAGCTACAGCTGTTTATACTGGGTACTACTGAGGCAGAATTTGGAAGTATTTTCACAGGGGATGAGCTGATATCATCATGTTAAAAACAGATGTGATTTATCACTAGCTAGAAATCTCACCCTGTCATGTGCCTCTGATAGTTCTTTAGTTATGTACTTTTCTGACATCACTTTTTAGGGCTCTAAGTTTTCCTGTATCATTAGATATTGATCCCATACCCCCAGAGCTCTCTAACCTGCTACTTGAACACAAAATGTGTCCATGGCTCATTGTGAGACTGCAAAAACAGTGTGGTTTTATTTTTTAAAGAGGAGACCGTTCTCCTAATTTTTCTTAAATATAGTTCTCACTGTGCTTTGGAACATATGGTCTGTATTTGGCAGGTGCTGAGCTTTTTTCCTCTGCTGAGTGTTTTTTCTCTCTGTGCCCTCATTGCTTCTGAGCAGAACGAGGGGACTTGCCTTGTCTATATGTCAGTATATTTCATTGATTTCCAAAAAGCAAGTTGCATAACAGTTCTGTAGTGACACCAGTTATGGTTACTCACATGCTGAGCTTGTAGGAAAATACAACTTAGCATAATCACAAGTGCTTCTTCCTTTCCTTATTCTAAATTGCTGAGGTAATTCCCAGATCTATTGTGTAAAACTGTCCTGCATATATTTAGGAATTAATTTGACCCATTGGCCAACATTAATTTTTAGAACTGATTCTTTAATTTAACTCTGGCACTAAGTTGTGACAAATTAAAAAGTTGTGACTGTTATTAAAAAATTCTCTTGAGTAAAACTTCACAAATAAACTGATTTGTTAGAAGACAAGTTTCCACAGACTCTAAGAACAATCAAAGTATTTCTCTGCAGTTTATTCTTCCAAGATAAGTGTGCATTTATCTTTAAATACACAAAATAAACAAGCAGTGTAAATGCTTTAAAATAAGGTTATGGTTGTTAATATTCAAAAATAAATGGTGACTTATTTCTCCTTGTAGAAAGATAACACTCCTGAGAAACGCCCTGGTCTGAGCAGCAGCGCACTTGGTGGGGATCAAATATTAGCTGACTTGGGTTTGGGAGGCAGTGGTTCCAAATAAGCTTCACTGACACCATCAGCTGAACTTCCTCTATTTCAGGAATACAAGATATCACCTCTAGAATCTCATCTCAGCGTGGCTGATCACTTTTAACTCATCCTGCACACACCTCTCTTGGCGTCCATCTCCTTTATTCCATCCTTCCACCCATGATGAAAAATGCAAAGTACTGTGGTTTCCCTAGAGCCTGCCACTGGCAAAGAAATTCAGGGCAATACTGAGAACAGTGGCCACGATTCCTGCCATTATAAAGTGCTAAATAAATAATGAAATACTTCATTTTAATCACAGTTCATTTCTCTTTGGTCAAAGAAAATATTCTAAATGGGAATTAACTTATAAAATAAAGAATGTGCTGTGAGGAAGCCTGATTTAATTTTGTAGTATGAAAATTAACCAGAAAAACTCTAAATCTCCATACAATTATTAAGGAAGAAGAAGAGGAACAATTTCAGAGAGGCTGTAATTTTGTAAAGCATGAAAACAGCTGGAGAACAGAATTTGTGATGCAGCTTGTGGCCACCACCTGGTCTTGGTTTCCCCTCGTTTCCGTGCCTTAATCTCCAGCCCTTTGATGAGAGGTAGGGGTTGTTGTAACCTTGCAGTGTAAACCTGCCTCTCTGTTTCTATTCTGCATGACAATGGTGTCACATTAGTGTCACTGATATGTCATCCCAACAGTCGTTCCACAGTAGCAGTACACCTACTGGATAGTGACTCTTGCCATGTAGAAATTCCCAGAAAAATCTATTTCTAACTCTGGTAAGTATGCATTTACCTCTGAATGACAGCAAACACTTATTTTAAAAAGAAATCAAAGCCTTTGACTTTCTCCTTTTTAAATTTTTTTTTTTCAGGGTACAATAACTCAGCAGTTACATCTGCCATCTTTTGCTGTTTCCATAAGACATTAAATGTTCTCAGTAATTTTTCCCAGATCCAGTGTGCCTAAAACTCTAAATATATGTAAAACAGTCTTGCCTTTCTCAACTGCGCAAAGCTTGTTTCCTTAAACATTTCAAAGCAGATGCCTGTTTATACATTCTACAACATTAAATGTTGACTCTCGGACTGGCTTCCTCTCACCCCACTTTCCCTGTTTCTCCCCATCTCTCCCTCCTCTTCCTGACTTTCAGCCTCTACTCACTAGCAAGCAACATGCCAGGAAATCCATTCCAGTGCTGTTTTCCCTTCCATTTCCACTCCCTCCTCTCTTTCTCTTTCACGTCTTCTATGCAAAGCATTTGCAATATTTAGTTTGCTGGCAATATAAGTGTCTGCAGATGCCTTAGAACGACAGTGACGTATCAGGCTCCACACAGGACAGATAGGGTTACGCAGCTGATGGGAGAGTTCAAATCCCTTTGAAGAAAAGCCAGAGACACACAGAAGGGAAAGTGGCTGCCTCTGTCTAGAAATCTACTCCACAAACAGGACACGTGCTTCTTCCATTCTTGCGTTAAGAGCCTTGGGTGTTGCCATTGCCCGTGTGGCTTATTTTATGCCACACTCTGAATACAGCTCAGCATCTCCTCTCAGTCTCCAAGGGGCCTCTGCTGGGACAGCAGGCTCAGCCAGGCATGATGGCAGGACAAGGGGACTGGCTGAAGCAAAAGGCTTTTGGATTGGGAAATACTCTGTCAGAGAAAAGGGAGAGGTTGGGAGAGGGCAGAAAGGGGAGAAGGAGGCGGAGAAGGGGAGCGGGACAAAGCAGGCTGGTGGGTATTCAAGGCATCCTACACCCCTCAATAGGGCATTGTCCCCAGGCAGGGGTCCCGCTGGCGGTGGGGGCAGGGGCTGCTTTCCCCGGAGGTGGCGAGCTGAAAGGTAGCCTGGGGGGCCCAAGGTGGCCTGGAGGCACAGCCCCCCTGCAGCTAAGGAAATATGGAGCATCTTTCCCCAAATTCACGTGGTGCTGGCTGTGTTTATTCAGGCCCCAGCGACCAGCTGTCAGGAGCCAGTGAATGACGAGAGATTTTTTAATGATGGCGCTTTCAACCATAATGATCAGTTTGTGTTGCTTTCTATTTTCAAAGCCCTTTTTTTCCAAGAGAAAAGGCTGAAACCTTCCTTATATGAAACACGAAGCCCAAGACACTCCTTTGCATGTGTGCTCCTCTCCACTCCCAGTGGAGGAGCTCATTATCATGGGCTTTTCAGGCCCACAAAGACAAGCTCTGCTAATACTCCACAGCTCATTTCATATGTTCATTGATGCCCTTTTATTATTATTATTATTATTATTATTATTATTTTAATCAGTCTAGTTTCAGCAAACAATCCGGGGTAAGCATTTTTTATTTGGGCTTCAGGAGGAGGAAAGGAGGAGGAGAGATTGTTTCAGATCAGAGGACGTGGTAAAGCTTTTAACTACAAGCACATGAATATGTTCATAGAAATCACTGGAGTCGCAATATACTTGCTGGAAGCTTTAGCACTCTTCCCAGTTCAGTCATTCACCAGTGCAAGTACCACAACTGACCACCTGTAAAATATGGCAAAGAGCACTCTTCTCCTTTGTACAGTGTTAGGTGCCTAAAAAAGGGCTCATAAATGCCAAGTAACGTTACTATCTGCATCCATAAACTCAGCAGTAAGTTTGAGCACTTTACAGCATCGATGTCCTTCAGCATGAGAAATGGGTAGAACGGGAAAAGAAAAAACTCAGGATAAATGAGCCATTTAAAACATACATGATTATTAAAAAATAAAAAAATCCAGGTGATCTGACTGCACGCATTACTTTGATCCCATATTTTTAGCGCATTTGTTAACATATAAAGGAGGAGAGACTGAAAGGAGACTGAAACTAAGGAAAGGACTCCCAGTGATTTCAAACAGTGTTAGACAAAACCAGTAGAGCCTGTTGCACCAAGATAACAAAGTGCTGGCATGCAGTTCAAAACTGCTACTAGATGAACAAAGTTAGCGGCAATTTCCACTACGGGGTGTGTGTCAAACATACCCTTACTGTTATTTGAAGATGTTCCTCAAAGTTCAGACTTGACAGTTTAAGGGTTATTCCTACAGCACCTTGACACCTTGTTCCTCCTGTGAGATCCAGACCAAGCACTTAAGTGTTATGTCAGTCAAAGAGGGAAATGGGATTACTCAGAATAAAACCTGCAACACCTGAGCAAGAAGAAACCTAAAAAAGACAGCAAAAAAGCTGTGAAACACCAAGCAGGAAAAGAACCTGACTTTCAGCTGGGGGGAAGGGGTGTTTCCTTGTCAGAAAATTCTGATCCTCTTGTTTAAAGTTGGGGAACTCAGATGGACAGCAATGTGGTCATTGCGGTGTGTCTGCTACATGGTTATATTTTATGGTGCTAAGTGAGAAGAAAACAAATCCCTCTGAGGAACAGACAGTCCTTTAAAATTACAAAAAATGCTAATACTTTCCATAATGGCCAGATCATGTTGATCTGCTTGTATACATTCTGTAGATGAAGACTAATTAAACACTTGCTAAAGTAGAATAGTTTGACCTTCGTTGCTCACATGCCTAAAATTTGCTGTCTGTTATTTGCTGAATTTCTATTGCATGCAGAATGAACTGAATTAGAAGTTTTATCAGGGCTGTCATTCCACTTCCCTCTCGGTGGCCTTAGTATAAATGCAATGCAATTTCAGATTGCTTGAATTTATGCTGATGAATATAGGTTGATTGAATTCAACAAAGCATTTTACACACATATTAAGACTATCTTGTGCTCCAGTCACATTTCCTCTTATCCATCAAATTCCAAACCACAAGCTGAACATCCCCTACCATGCTGGCACATCTTAGAAACAGTCATGTTACACTAGAGAATTGAGGTTACTAATTTTACACTACAAAAACTTTTCCACCATTATAGTTTTGTTATCTTAAGTAGCTGGTTTTTCTTATTTCCTTTTTTCTTTTTGCTGTTTCTGTTAAGAAAATAAAAAAAGGAATACAGAAACTTGAAACGAACTGAACCTTTCTCTAGATGATCAAATGATGAGAAAAGTCACACCAAGAGACAGGGGGAAGAAAATCAGATGCTGGGCTCAAAGAGAAGGATCTTCTAAAAGATTATACGGAAAGGTAGGACCCAAGAGTCACAGATGTTTTTGTTTATTATTTCTCCATAGCAAATATCTGGATACAGAAGAATCCTCTAAATATAAAGAACATGAGGCATAAAGGTCTCTTGAAAAAAGCAAGAAAACAAACCTGTCCCCAATCTCCCAGAGATTGACTGCAACACCAAAATGAATTAATATGGGCCCCATTGTTGCTTCTCACCGAGCTATGGGGATGTGACAAGGGAAGTAATGGGGCGTTTAGCGGGTGAATGGGAGGATTCCAGCCACGCTGGGGAGCTCAGCCCCCTCTCCACCTCAGCACAGGCATTTGGAAACTCAATACCCTGGCTGGGGACTGCCTGAGCTTGTTTTTCCCTTGTGCGGAAAACACATAGGGCATGGTCTGTCCTGAAGAAATTAGAGACTGAGAAGACCAATTAAGTCGTTCAGCTTGACTCCCTGAGGCCAATTCAAAGACTGTTCTCTCTCCTAGATGCTCTATTGTGGTTTTTCTTCAGTGCAATTTTAGAAGTCCCAAGTGACAGTGCTTTCATTATTTCCCTAAGGACACTGCTCCACAATCCAATATATTTCAATGTCAAGAAGTTTTTCTTGAAATTCCTCTTAAAATTTCACTCTTAATTTCCTTCCACTTACTTAGTTGCACATAGACTTTTAGCACAGTAAAAAAGTCATCTTTGCTTTAAAAATGTTGATGGAATGTCACAATATCCTTCTTTATCACAGTTTTTCCAGAATTGAGTTTTATTATGATTTTTAAATTTTATTTATTAATTTTTAGTTCAGGCCCTTTCTAAAGTATGCTGATGCTCCCTGGGCACCTTTCCCACACACAGTATATCTGCTGAATGATCCAGTATTCCAGATGAAAGTTCTCACACAACTTTGATGCATAAAATATTTCCCCTGCCTCTGCAACACATTGACTGTTTATGATGGTTTTGTTTAACTCACGTCAGCTCACACTAATTTCTCTGCCCAGTCTCATCAATGACTGTCTGGCATCAGCACCAGTCCCCAGTGCTCTTTGCTTTTGTATTTGGAATAATACCTCCCAGTGTCCATCAGATCATATATTTTCTAAAATATCACAACTGATGCTCATTTTTTTCTGTACTATATTTCCCAGTATGAAGTGATGCATAGTTGTAATAGCAATAACATCACATAATTTTCATGGACAGGTTATTTTCCTGTGTCTAGTGGTGCAATGCAGGATGTTAGCAATTCCCTGCTTCATTATTCATTGTTACACTTTACTACTGTCTTTTACAACATTTGATATATGCTACACTTTCTTGTGTAAAAATATCTCAGGTTTTAGAAAAATATTTCAGGAAATACCTTGTGAAGAATTCAGACAAATGTACGCACATCCAAATAAGGCAATAAAAGTTCTATAGTTAAACTTTTTTTTTTTTTTTTTTTTTTTTTTTTTTTTTTTTTTTAATGTGAAGCATTTTCAAGGATCCTGCTTAATTTTTTTTTTTTTTTAATAATTGGTATATTTACCATTCTGCTCAAGATTTTTGAACATTCTCCCAACCCTTGCTTATTCCAAAAGCAGTTGATATTTAGATAGCAGCATTATTAGGTAGTTTTTTTTATTTATGCTAAGCTGTACTGTCATCTAGACTTGCAAACTCGATGGGAATGATGTTTTCAGACTATTTTTTCATCCTTCATAGCAAATGTTATGTTAAAAAAAAAATTCCCTGCAAGTTTTGTGAAGTCTGTTCCTGCATTCATGCAGAGTCAGTGCTGATCCAGTGAGCACCACAAGAAAAATCATGTGTATGGCAGCAGTAGATGCCTGAATGATCCTGATTATTTGCATAAAACAAGGCATCTACATGTCACTGCTTAAGTCCAAATGAAGAAATTGTCAGGAAGAAGATAAAGTCACCCAGACTTGCCAGCCTGTCTTATTCTAACAAAACCCTGCTTTGGCAAAATGTCTTTCTGGGCAGAGGGTTCATAATCACTTATGATAAGTCACTGGAGATAGACTGTGTCAATATGAATGACTTCACCTTTTATAAATGCCATCTATATTATGAAGGTGACATAATTTTCTTGCAAAACCCATTAGGTTTTTATGCTCTTGGCAAGCAGCTCTGCTTTGATGATTAGACATAGGAACTCTTCTTTTAGCAAGGAACCTTAAATATTTGTCTCAGCTCTGTAACAAGATATGATTAAACGTAAAGTTGTGTTAATGATCTGACACATCTTTCTACATTTAGCTATTTAAGCACAACACTTTAATTATGGCTATATAACCATCAATATCTATAATGACACATTGTGGGTAATGCTGTCAAACAGGATAAGCATGCTCCTGCTCTTTCAAAGCCTTTGTGAACACAGTCCTTGTTACGCAGCATCTTTCATTCAGCACTAAATTACACTAAACCCTGTGTCTTTGACGTCTCTTTCTGTCAGATGTAATGATTGCTCCTCAGAAAAAGAAAAGTTTTCAACTCCACTGTGTGTTTTCTGGAGGTTGGATATTTTTGTCTCCAAAATAATCACAGTTATGATGGTCACTACAATAAATCCTCAAACAATAACTTCAAAGGGGTGAAGGCTAAATGCGCAAGGAAATTCAGGTGCCCCAAAGAGCTAAAACCAAGGTGGGAGCATGGGGGTACATTCCATTTCTTACTATATACAGATTTCAGATGTCTCCAGGCAGCAGATGTGAGAACATGCTGAGGACCTGTATTTTAACTCCGTCACTTAAATTGTACTTCAGGTAGCTAATTTCTTTGATGGCTTTGGCCCTGGTTGACTAATTACACAAGAGGGAGGAAGGAAGTATTACCCTTATTTTACAAATGTGGAATCCACTATAGAGAGATTAAATGCTTGCCTAAGGAAATGTAAGAAACTTGAGGCAGTCAGGAAGGCCCATTTAAGTTGTTCTTAAGATCTAGGTCTCCTTAGGCTCTGATTCCAGTGTCATAACAAAAAGGCTGTTCTCCCTCACTTAGCTATGTCAGCTCAAAAATGCTCTAAACTGGACATGTTGAGACAATAGACTGTAACTCCATTTTGCTCTCTTGGTTAGTTAGTTAGTTAGTTAGTTAGTTAGTTAGTTAGTTAGTTAGTTAGTTTGTTTGTTTGTTTGTTGGGGGGTGGGATGTTTGCATTTCTTATCTTCTACCTAGGTTTTTGTAGCCTGACAATCCTGTTTTGCAAGTGCCATTTAGTAAAGCCTTGAGCAACATAGCTAACATCTGTCACAGGCTGTTTGTATCTTCCTTGTCTCTCCAAGGAAGGAATCTTGTTTCAATTTGATCTTTGCAAACGTGTGTTCTGCCAGGTATTTTTGTCTGAGGAGGCAGGTGGAGGTGAAAATGCAACTTGCCCTGCCAGCCAGGCTGGTGAGGTTATGGTAGTCTCTGCTCTCCCAGGGACATTGCTGTATGCAGGGCTGACTCAAACCTTGGCAGTATATGCAAAATTTTGTGTTTCTCTCCTGGAGCAGCGTTGTCAGAGCTGGGCTGCCCCAAGTGTGGGAAGGGAAGGTGGGGAGGGCAGAATTGGAAAGCAGATCCAAGAGAGGCCTCAGAGGGCTGGAATGTCTCCTCAGGCAGAGGTGTCAGGGAAACAGAGAGCAATTACTGACCTCACGTTTTGGCAGCAGCTTTGACTCCCCACAGGTCTGGCACAGACAGAGTGGGCAGCATGGCTGTAGTAACTTTGCTGCCGGCAGAACCCCTGCCCAGGCAGTGGCAAGGGTTGCCTTTCTCCCCACCACTTTGGCTCCAGCCTTTGCCTGTCCTCCAAGCAAACTGAGGCCATTCTAGCACATCAAGAGTGGTTGCTTTACCATCTCGCAGGTGGATATAGGGGCCATGAACCTCAGGAGCAGCCACAGCCCTTTAGGTTCTAGTTACAGGTTCACTTATGGAAACTGGGATATCCATACTCTGGAGCCAATGGGATCTAGATAATGCCTCTGGCTTTTAGGTGGCAGAGTTTCGGAAACACATTTAGGTAGGACTGGAATTGTGAACTCTTTAGAACCAAATGTACCCCATCAAGTGTAGCTCCTTGCCAGCATTCACACAAAGTTTGGCCAAGTTTGTTCCATTTTCATAGAATATATCAGGTTTACTTATAGGGTGTGCTCTAATGAAGTATAGCTTTATTTTTAATATACCCATCCACCTCTCTTTTGGCTCAACCACTTCTGTGATGCTACCGACATCAGACCTGATGCTGGCTTTTGCTAGCTTCTGAATAAACTTAGAACTATAAGGCTGAATGCCAGCTGGCCAGAAACGAGGTCTACAATGTAGATTTCCTCAGCACTGGACTAACAGATGGTCAGAAAGAGGAGGCCCCTCTGTTTGAGTGCTGTACAGGCAGCTGCTGTCAGGAGTGGCACCAGCTGTTAAGCATTTTCTTTCCCAGGCTGAGGAGGGGCATAGGCCACTTCTCAGGGCTCAAGTTGTGGCTCCTTGAGGATGTCTGTTACTAACTGAGCTGAATCAAAGTACTGAATTCAGCAAATGTAGGTGGGCTGTTCATTGCTGGGTGGAAAAGAGCTGGTCTATGCCACTTGGAAATCTCCCTGGATATGCATGATCTTATTGGCAAAGTAGAAGTGGTCCTTGTCTAGAATTCAGCTTCGTTACATGCCATGGCCATCCAAGTCTGTTGGAGTATTTTTTTCATGGTGGTCAGCAATCTGGGGTATGATTCGACATTTTCTTTAGAGGTCAACAAGAAGCCTCTCTTGGTTTATGCTTTCACATTCATCTTAAGACTTTCCTTCCTGCCCTCCTGGTTCTCTCCTCCAACTGTGACTTTGACTTAGACCTTCAAGATGGGGTGCCTGCAATCATGAAAAGCAAATGAGCCAAAGCTGATTCCAGATTTTCCTTATTGTTTTGGTTCTATATAGGAACATCTTCCAAATGCCTGCAAGCAAGCTGAAAATGGTAATCTGCACAGATCTAGCTTCTCCTTAATTCAAGTTGATCAAATAAATCTCAGCAGACTATTTTTGAACTGAAGCACAGACCTACAGTATTAGTGTTGTGGTTTCACAAATTTTTTCCTTCTGCCTCTTAGGAAAAAAGTACACTGACATTTCTGCCATAGATAAATCGGCCCTGGTGTTCTTTCTAATATGAATTAGATCAAAGCTTGGTACAGAAAATATACTGTCCCCACTACATGATTTTGAAAAAAAAACCCAAAAATTTGAGGCAGAGATTTTCTAATTAAAAAAAAAAAGTCCACACAACAGCATTGTTCATCATTCCCAGTTGAACGCTCAGGCTGACTCTTGAAAGATAACAGCAGGTTATAGGGAGACTAAACTGCATCCCACTCTAACCAGTAGTGAGCCTGATGCTGACTTAGGCAGTGTTTCAGGAATACCTCTGCAGATCATCTCTGCAGAGTAGTGGTCTCCCTAGACAGCTGTGGCTCTGGGAAAACATTGTGGTAAGGGAACTTTTGTCAAAGCCCAGTTATGTTTAGAGAAAGACAAGAGCTAATTTTCAAATAAGCTCAAATAAAGACATAGTTAATTTCTCACTTGTTTCACTATTGTAATTTGGAAACATATAAGTAAATTCTAAGGTCCCACTGATTCAGAAACTGGCAGCTCTGTTAGTGTGGCAGAAATCTATACTATAGGCACTTACTTCTCCTTTCCTCTTTATTCCTGTCACCTCTGCCACTGGAATCAGATACTCTCCAAATTGAAAACAGGCATCTGATCCAGAAGAGCGCATTTCCCATTAAATGCAATGAATCCATTAGATGCAACCCGATTGGACACAAATGAACTGCAGAAAATGAAGGAAAAAGGCCAGTTTGCAATGTAGGTGCAGTCCTTTAATATGTCAAACTGAAGACCCAGGTGGCTACAGAAAAAAGGCCAATCAACTGCTATTACTGCAAATGCTCAGCAAACCTAAATGCCTTCCAGAATTTCCATCATTAAGTGTGAAGAATCTGGATCAGAATCAATTCTTTACCAGAGCTGCTTTTTTAAAATAAGGACTGATACTTCTTCAGAAGAGAGTTGGAGGGTTTTTTTACTTTTGGAGAACATTTCTGCCTTATAAGATGGGCTTGACCCAGTTACCACTGACAGTGGTAAAAGTCAGCCATAGTTGTACTGAATACAAGATATATGCTTGCACCCAGGAGAGGTAATGGGAGTTGGATCGGGCCTCATGTGTGTGAAAACAGTCCACAGAAAATCTATTGCTTTTATTGCCTCCTAAAAGATTGACGTGGTCTAATTTGCTTATGGTTAAACACAATAATTTATGATGACTACCTTAAACATTCAGAACCAATTACTAAACCTTTTCTTACCCCACTCCCTCCAAATATAATTTTACTTTATTCTGTTCATAACAACAGGAACATCTGCAATCCCTCAGAGCATCCCTTTGCTTGAAAAAAAATAATCATTAGCTAAACTAATTCCTGGGTAAAACTGCATTTCTTCCCATACACATTCTATATTGAGGTGCAGTGTGCTCCGGCCATCACTACAATTTACTGTGTTTAATGGTTGGAATATTTCACCTCCCTGTTAAATATCCCTTTGCCCTTTGTTAAGTTTGTTGCCTAGTAAATTGCATGTCTAGCTTTGAAGCTTATGTTGCTGCACCCCTGCTGCTTTAGCTCCTTATCTCCATAGGATTCGCTGTAGCACACACAGCCAGTGGATGAATTTGCACATATTTGCAGTGCCGAGCCTTGACTTTTACTGCTTGAATGTAAATGAAAAAAAGAAGGGGGGGGTGGGGGTGGGGGGGAGTCATTTCCTTTTCGTGACTAGCAATTCATCATCACTAAAGCACTAGGAGGAAAATAGTTATCAGCTTCCCATTTTAGGTTATAACTTCAAAGCAAACCTTTGATTTGAATGCCAGACTCTGAATGCTGGGGAATGGAGGGAAAAAGACAGTGGGGAGAGGAGGAGAAGGAAGTGGCAGAAAATGGACCATCACCTTGTGGTAGTGACAGCACCCACCATCATGGAGAGAAGAACAGCTTGCTAAGGTATCAGAAAAGACAGTGGTTTCTTGCTTGCCTTGTTTATGCTGATTCAGGAGTTAAGAGGGGCACTATAGGAGTTCATATTCAAATCCATTCTTACAGTCAAAACTTACTCTGATTCTTGTGGAAATTATCTGCCTTTAGGGTATTTAAATATTACCTAATAAGTAAATTAAAAACATGCATTTTCACAGACTTCTGGATGACAGACTGCATTCTACCCTGTAGCTTCCCCCCCCCCCCCCCCCCCATTTGGAGTAGTTAAATTCAGCATCCATTAATGGAGATACATATTTTTGACAAATTTCAATTAAAATCTTAAGACATTCTGTGTCATAAACTGTCCATGTTATTGCTACATATTTTTAGAGTAAGGTAGAGAATTTAATTCCCTGTAGAGCTTGTTTAAAGGCTTTAACTGCCTGCCTGAGCCCATATCCATCTTACAGGAACCTGTTTTTCTGCTTGTTATAGAGCAGCCCTTCATGAGCTCCTTTACTTCCTCCTTTTCTGCCTCTCTCATTCTCTCTCACACTTTTTAAAATTTTACCATTCCACAGCCAGCATACTCAAGGCTATTTACAGCACTGATACCTTGCTGCATTAGTGCTGCATTGATTAGGGTTGAAAATAATCTTAGGAAGTCATGCGTAACTCCCACTCCTTGTCCTTTCTGCCATGTAAGCACATTCTTTTTGCCTGAATGAAAGGAGAATACTCTGTATACAAGCTCTTTCCAAGCCTTGGAAATGTGCTGCATAGGTGCCTTTGAGGACCTCCTTTAGCTTTTTTTTTTTTTTTTTTTTTGGTGTCAGTCTTCTGAAACTATCATATATCAAAACAATATTATTCCTTCATTCAGGTCCACTGTACTACCAAAAATACTGCTTTACCTATTTCCTCTGATGGGAGGAAGTGGGCCTTTGATTTTTGAAATGTGCATGCTATTCACATGCACTAGGTTATTCAGTAAAAATCCCTATTAAAAGACCATTAATACATATGCTCTGGAAACACCTTTGCAGAAGTCTTTTAGGCTTTTAAAGAGCTTGGAGAGCCAGATTCCTTGGAGTATTTTGTCGTTTGTTTCCATCAAAGCACAACTCAGTGCCAGATTACATTTTACCACAGAGTTTATTTCTACGATAAGCAGATATGCCTAATAAGACATTGGCAAGATTTAGACTTTAAATCACAGCCCATTCCAAACCCTAGGCTGCCTATTTAGGATCTTCACCCGTTTCCATACAATCCCGTCTTTAGAGGAGCAGCACCTAATCCTTTCTCAGCAGAACATTATTTTTGGCAGGAGGGTGTGAGGGGTAATTAAGGGGCCCAGCCCCCATCTGTATTGTCGGTAGTCCTTTATTTGCAGCCTGCTGCTGCTGTGCTCAGCAGAAGGAGGGATTCTCTGCCCGAGGGATGCTCTGCCCCAGCAGTGCTCTGGGACTGGGGCTCGACCTCCCCTTCCACCTGCCACAGAAAGACAAGAGCTCCCCCTGCGCTCTGAGTGCAGACTCTGTCCTCGGGAGAGGATCTCCTGCTTCCTCGGAAACCCACGCTCATTTTAATGAGGTGATTCTGTCTGTGTGAAGGTGACAAGTCATAGTTGGCATAAACAGGGCCTAAAACTATGTATCTGCCATTGGAGAACAGGAAAAAGGAAAGCAGTATTGCTGTTTTGCTAGAGACATTTGAAATTAGTGGGGTCATTAAAAGCTTTTATTCAAATAAATAAATTCATAAAATTGCCTAGAATTCAATAGTGCAGGATGTCTAATCAATAGTAATTCATTTTCAGGATTGCTGTCTGTTTCACAAGCCAGGAATTGCAAGAGGTAAATCATGACAGGCACGCACAGACAGGATCCATTATATCACAGCAGGGGTCACACTGGAATCATTTCATCTGTTTTAAGGTTTGAAAGCCCAGGATGCAGTGGATTTTCAAACAGGCCCATCTGTGTGATATTTCTGGCCACATATCTCTGTTTTCCCCACCAATGGCAGTAACTAAATCTCTGTGATGTACTCCACGCCACGGGCTGGATTATTTGCATTAGAAATAATCTTCTGGTGACTCTGCATGTGTCTGTACTTGGCAGAATGAATTAAAGGACTGTGCCTAAGCAACTTCTTTCTGAACATGATTTTGGCTTGAAAATTATTAGAATGGGTAGCTTAGCTTTTGGATGTGTAGCCTCTGCCCTGTGCTATAATTAAGGACTAACTTCTTATGCAAAAGGAGCAAAGATGGAGTGGGGCCACGGTTTCTACATTTTTTTTCTGCTGAGCTTTCTGAATAACAACAACATAAAAGCTAAATGCCCTTAACTGGAATTTTCTCTCAGCAAAATCCAGTTCATTTAAAGTCCTGGTTTTAATTCTGTCCATGGATGATTGTGAGAAGTTCACTTTTGTAGTTTGGAGGCATTCCACCTGGAAAAAAACTAGCTCTGGAAAATGAAATTTCCATCTGTTAAAAACGGGAGGGAGTGGAGGAGGCAGGACAGGGAATAAATGATGGTCTATGTAGATTAGGGCCAACATTTTCAAAAACAGGAACTAAAGTTAGCCTGCGTATTCTTACTCAGACACAAATATATAGTGCTTTGGGAAATTGTGCTAAGCCTCTGCTCACTCTGCTTGTTTAACCTGACCTCATTGTTTCAGGCCATAGTAAGCTGCCCAAATGTGGGAGAGAGGGAAACCTGTGCTCATCCTTTTTTGTGATGGCATTGACCCACGTCCCAGGGAATGGAGCCTGTGTTTCTCTCTTCCTGCGGAGGAGTGAAGTGCCTGTCCAGGCTAGAGCTTGTGGGTCTGTCCATGGATAAAGGTTAAAAAGTCCAGGTGTCTTTGATGTCCAGAGGGACTTTGGTCTGTTTAAGAAACTGTTTGAGAGAGTCGTTTGTGAGGCAGTTCTGCCGAGCAAAGGAGTACAGGAAGTCTGGATATTCCTCAAGAATGAAATCCTAAAGGCACAGGAGCAGGCTGTCCCCATAGGCCAAAAGTTGAGCCAGAGTGAAAAAGATGAGCCTGAATGAACAGAGAGATTTGTCTGGAATTCAGGAGAAAAAAGAAAAGATTATGACTTCTAGAAGAAGGGGGAGGCCACTCAGGAGGACTACAAGGTTGTTGTGAGGTTACGAAGGGGGAAAATTAAAAGGGCCAAAGCCCATCTGGAACTTAATCTCACCACTGTCATAAAAGTCTATAAAATATGTTTCTATAAATACCTCAGCAACAAAAAGAGGGCAAAGGAGAATCTTCATCCTTTATTTGGATGCAGAGAAAAATATAGGGATGAGAAAAAGGCTGAGACACTCGATGTCTTCTTTCCCTCAGACTCTAATATAGAGACTAATTGTTCTCTGGGTAACCAGTCCCTTGAAGAAGACAGGAAGAGGGAGCAGGAAGAAGCCTCCAAAATGGTAAATGCTCAGTGATCTGCTACATCACTCAGACATACTCAGGTCCGTGCGGCCAGATGCGATTCACCCCAGGGTACTGAGGGAGCTGGCAGAAGTGCTCACTGAGACACTCACCATCATTTATCAGGAGACCTGCTATCTAGAAGAAGGGTCCTAAGGAGAATCCAGAGAGCTATAGCCCTGTCAGCCTGACCTTGATGCCAGGGATGGTCATAGAGCAGATCATCTTGAGTGCCACTACACAGCAGTTACATGACAACCAAAGGGATCAGGCCCAGCCAGCATGGTTTTATGAGAGGCAGGTTCTGCTTGGCCAGATGTCCTGGTTTTGGGTGGGGTAAGGTTAGTTTTATTCACTGTGGCTGGTACGGGGCCGTGTTTTGGACTTGTGCTGAACAAATTTATTGATAAGATTGTTGATAATATAGAGATATTTTTGTTATTGCTGTGCAGAGCTCACAAAGAGCCAAGGCCTTTTCTGCTTTCCATACTGCCATGCTGGCAAGGAACATGGGGATGCTTGGGAAGCTGGGAGGAGACACAGCCAGAAACAGGTGATCCCAACTAACCAAAGGGGTGTTCCAGACCATATGACATCATGCTCAGTATGTAAAGTGGGAGGAAGAAGGAGGAAAGGGAAGACACTTGGAATGACAGAATTTGTCAACCGAAGTAACCATTACATGTGATGGGGCCCTGCTCTCCTGGGGATGGCTGAACACCTGCCTGCCCATGGGAAGGAGTGAATTATTTCTTCAGATTTGTTTTCTACTGTGCAAGGCTTTTGCTTTTCCTAATAAATTGTCTTTTTCTCAACCCACTAGTTTCCTTTATCCTTCCAATTCTCTACCTGATCCCTCTGGTGGTAGAATAGTGAGCAGCTGCATGGGGCTTGGCTGCTGGCTGGGGTTAAACTACAACACTCTTCTAATCTCCTTCTCTAACTTGATTTCCTTCTATGGCTTAGAGGTTGAGAAAAAGACTATGGATATTGTCTACCTAGAATTCAGTAAAACTTTTGACATTATCTCCCCCAGTGTTGGCCTGGAGAAACTGGCTTCCTTTGGTGTGGATGGGTATACTCTTTACTGTGTGGAAAAAATGACTGGATGGCTGGGCCCAGAGAGTAGGAAGGGAGTTAAATACAGCTGATGTCTGGTCACAAGTGCTGTTTCCCAAGGCCCAGTACTGAAGCCAGTCCTATTTAATATCTTCATTGATGACCAGGATGAGGGGATCAAGGGCACCCTCAGTTCACAGACAACACCAAATTGGGCAGGGGTGATGATCAGATGGAGGAAGGAATGTGGACAGACCAAATCAATGGACTGAGGCCTGATGTATGAAGTTCAACAAGGCCAAGTGCCACGTCCTACACTGTGGTCATGACAACCCCAAGAGGTATTACAGACTGGGGGCAGAGTGGCTGGAAAGCTACTCAGCAGAAAGAGATCTTGGAATGTTGGCTGAAAGCAGCTGAACATGAGCCAATGTGTGCCCAGGTGACCAAAAAGCCATGTACCCTGGCCTGTATCAGCAATAGTGTGGCCAGTAGGACCAGGTATCTTGATTTTGTAATGGTTTTAATTTAATAAAACCGGGCAGAAACACCAATTAATGTAGGGTTTTAGTGTTAATATTTTTGTGGGAGGGAGAGATTAGGAGAAAAATAAACAAAGCAGGTTTAAGCTTAAAAATGAACAAACATAGTTTTATTAACATATATTAAAAGACTGAGAAAAGGAAAAAAAAAAAAAAAAAACTTGAGAAACAAGAAAAACTTAAACTAAAACAGAATGATACCTAAAACACTTCTTTCCTCTTACAAACTATTAACTTTCTTATTGAACGACACAGAAAGACACAACTTAGGATTTTCAGTCAGTTTCACCACTTAGACATAACTACTCATTACTCTAGGAGAAGAGTCCTTCTAAGACTTTTTTATGAAGACGTTTGCTGCAACACAAAATAGTCCAGTGCTCTCAATGTTACATATTCTGCTGCTGCCCGGAGTTTTCGCAGACTGTGATGTTCTATCCGCAGAGCTTCTCAGTGTATCTGGGGTATTATTTATGAATACTTCTTCTGATCTAAAATTATCTTTGTCTCAAAAGGCTGAGACCTCCTTTTGACCCCAGGAGCGGGGGTTTCAAAGTTCCCAAATAAATCTCTATTACATCAGTCCTTAATTTTGATTAGAATAGCATTCTACCCAAATAATACTAAGATGCTGCAAAGAACAGTTCATTTCTTCATAATTTACCTTAGAAAAGTCTGGTTAAAAATGTCTACTTCTTCAATCCTATTCCAATATTATTAGTTCTTTCACTTCTCATCTAACTGACTTTATGCAGTGTCTGTTCCATGTACCTTCTGTTTTTTTCTTTCTTCTTTCTCTCGAGGAAGAATTGTGCTTTAAAAGTTCCGTGTTGCTAAGAAAAGGTTAAATTTGCCCGGGCTTACAAAGGCCACGTGCATGCGTCAGGTTTCAGGGCTGAAGAAAAAATGCAAGGCCGTGCTGATAAAGGAAGCTGGTAAAAGTCCTTTTTTCCACCCCTCAGTCTCATCTAGGGTGGCTCGGCTCAGAGTTGTTATGAAGCTGCAGGCTTGCTTTCTCTGCTGCCAGCGGTGATTAAGCTGGGCCATGGTTTGGTCCCTTCTGCCATGGTCTGAGCACATGGCCCCGCACTGCCAAGCTGCAGCTGCCCCCTCTCCCCTTCCAGCAAGCAAGGGAAAGGGGCTCAGCCGGCCCAGGCTCTCCCTGTGCGGGCAGCGGCCCTCAGACACTCGGCCAGGCCCAGCCTGGCCACTGAAAAAGGCAGCAAGGCCTGACCCAAGGCTGCCCGCCACCAATGTTACCTCATTGCTGATTCTAAAGCGAGAGAGTGGGCAGTCACCAGCAGATTAGTTTTAAATGTTCCTTCCAAAGTCGCACTGACAGTTCTCATTGGTCAAATTAGCTGCCAATATCCTAGCCTGATTTTTGATAGGTCCTTGTCCTCCCCCTGCAACCCACGCTACGGTCAGGGCAGGGAAAAATATTTTACATTTCTCTGTATCTAGAAAACAAAATTGTGCCAACCTGTGATAGTTTTGAAAGACAGTTGTCTGCCAGGGAAAGCTAGAGCTTCCCTTGGAATGGAGAATGTAAACCCCCTTCCCTCCAAATTATTATAATTTTGCAAGTAGGGGCTTTCAGGCAAAGATATGGGAAGAGGAGTAACAGTTCTTTACCAGGAATATTTTAAAAAAAGGAAAATACAAATGTAGAAGTACAAAAAAAACCCAAGCAAAAATCCTGGAAAAACCATGACAAGAGTCAGGGATACCACCTGGCACCTTGGTGGTCAGGGTGTTGGAAGCAGTCCAGATAAGTCCTCCTGGAGTAACAGATGTGGTTCTGTGGAGTAGAGATTTTTTTCCTGTAGAAAGTCCAGTGGTGACAAGATCGGTCCAGTCTTCTTCCAGGAATCCAGTGGAAAAAATGGATACCTTGTGTCCTTCAGTCCCAGTTTTTATCTAGCTGGGAACAGCTGGCTTCTCCTCCAGTGGATGGAGCATCTCACAATGGGATGATGTAATGTGTCATGTCATTGTTGAGCCCTAATGACCCATTATCAGAGGATGTCCCCCTGGAGGATGGAGGGGTGGTGAAAGAGGTAAGAAACACTGCCCTACCTGGTTTTAATGGCTGGGCCATTATCAGGAGGCATCCTCCTCCTTCTCCCCTGGAAGGGTGAGAGAAGGATTAAACATCTCCCAAAAAACAGCTTTCAACAGATGAAATAGAATACACTTTTTAGGTTACATAATCCAAGACACCAGGGCAGTGATTGTCTCTATGTATTTTCCACTGGTGAGGCTGTGCCTCAAGTCCTATGTCCAGATTTGAGATTTTCACTATGCAAAAGACATTGAGGGGCTGGAGTGTGTCCAGAGAAAGGCAATGGATCTGGGGAAGGGTGTGGAGAACAAGTCTGATGAGGAATGGCTGGGGGAGCTAGGATTGCTGAGCCTGGAGAAAAGGAGACTCAAGGGGAGACCTCACTGCTCCCTACAATTGAATGAAAGGAGGGTATAGCCAGGAGGGGGTTGGTCTCCTCTCCTAAATGGCAAGAAATAGAACAAGAGGAAATGGCCACAAGTTATGCCAGGAAAAGTTAAAATTTTAGGGAGAATTTCTTCACCAGTAAGGCTGTCAAGTACTGGAACAGGCTGCCCAGAGCGGTGCTAGGTCATTATCTCTGGAGGTATTTGAAAGACCCATTGGTGTGGCAGTTAGGGACATGGTTTAGCAGTGGACTTGGCAGTGTTGGGTGAATGGTTGGACTTTCTGATTTCAAATGTCCTTTCCATCCTAAATTGTTCGATTATTCTGTGATCCTATGTGTCTATGTTGAAAGTCTGGCTGGCTACGTTTCCTCTAACAGCAACTTCCACAGGAAAATTACAAACCCACAAATTTTTTGCTTAGTGTTTTAATTGTCTACAATACATTTCTGGGAGCTAAAGTGGGTTTTGTAATTGGCGCAGGTAGCTTGTACTGAAAGACCAAAGTAAAGGCAGGTCCAATTTAGCCAAGGCCACTTAGCACAAAATTACATTCAGCTAATGCTCCTGAAACAACCATGTCCAAAATGTCAAGGGACCTGACTGTACTTTCAAACCCTTGTGAATAGAACACAATTTATTTTAATAAGATGTTTGACTGCAACTACTCCTATTTTCTCTATTTGTTTCTTGTCTAAGAAAGACATACAATGCAGCCAATGCTGAGTATTTTCTCCCTTTAAATGTGGGAATTCTAGAGACTGCTGTTAAGGTGCTTGTCTTTCTTTCATCCCACCTTTGTGAACTCATGTTTAATTATACTTTCTACAGTTTATTTTGTTATTGTGTTCCTGTGTTTTATGTCATGTATTTACTATCTCATGCTTTTCAGGTCTAAAGTATCACTGGACAAAACCAACTGCATCTACCTAAGCCTGTCTTTGATTTTCTGCAAGTAAACAGCTTCCTGGGCTGCAAGTAAACAGCAGGGCAGTACAGACAAGCTGTGTTCTCAATGAAGTATGCACAGAGCATGATATCACCCAGGCTGTAACTTGTGAGGAGATAGATTCATGCACTGATAGATTCATCTTCTCCAGCAAAACTATTAACCTAACCTTCCCGAGTGAGGATTGAACACAATGGCTCTAAAACATACGGCAAATAATTCAGCTTTCCACTGATGTAAGGGAAGTGCAAGTGAACTCCATGAACACTCATCATATTACAATGTGTAGGTGTGCACGCACATTAGTGTCCCTGCTTATGCCTGTTTATCGAAGAAAGCTGCTGTCATTCAGGAAGGCTGCTTAAAACTTCTCAAATTTTAACACCATTTTTTATCTGTGGCTCTTGTAGATATAAAAGCTAATACACAAGAGGAAATACTGACCCCATCTAGCATGAAGGACAATTAAAGCAGCCCGATTTATGATCCTAGATTTGTAATAATCTTGTACTGCTTAGCCAAGAGATTACATCCTATCAGGTATCCTCTGGACTTGCTTGAAGCATATATTCTGCAGTTTGGTGGGTTTGCTGCTGTTTGTCTTTAGCCATAAGCATTTGGCATGATCTAACATGTCAACATTTTCTCCTAACACCAGATTTCACAAAGAACTTGCAAACACTTCCCTGAGACCAGGATGTGAAACTCAGGCACAGCAGGATTTCCTGCACTGCAGGATAGGACTTTCACATGGGACATTCTTCTGCAAGTCCTGGGCTGAAGCATGCATTGGTCTGCAAAATGGGAGTTCCATTCCTGTACTTTAGTGATTTTCTTCTCTAAAGGGTTAGTGCCCTGCCAAATGAGTTAGTGTTCTCTCTCACTTTGAAGATGTAAGGTGCTGGAAAAGAAATGGGTTTAACAAGAGTGGGGTCACAAGTGTACACAGCAATCAGACGAGGATGATTGTCATTCAGGAGTAAGAAAGAATGAATGAAGAGAAAGGAAGAGAAAAGGAAAACGGGAACCAGAAGGATAGGCATAGACACTGCAAAACCGAAACTCAGCTTCCTTGTGCTTGCATAAAGACATTAGGTAGAAAAATATCCTCTTAACCCAAGCTCCTGAAGAAAGGTTGTTCTCTGTCTGTCCTGAGTGTTGAGGACCTAATAGCAGGCAAGCTGCTGTCTTACTCCACTGTCAACTATCCTTCTGGTCCGATCTTATTTTCATTTGCATTGCTTTTGCCCAAGTTTTTCTCTGAAAGACTATATCTAAAGGTATGTCACAAAATAGTTGTGGTTTCACTTTTTTTGCATCATCAAGGTATGAGTAGCTGTTCCACAAAGATTTAGGTAGAAATCTTTTGTCTCTCCCTTCCCCTGCAGTACCATGAGGCTTGAAGCAGATGCCAAGCAGGCTATCCCACAAACAAAATGTGTGAAATAGTTTCACTGGTGTAACCTTGCACTGTAATCAAAGAATGGGGAGGGGATGGAATCAAATAATGCAATACTGATGGAATCACTGTAGACACACAGGGTAAATAAACCAAACCACTGTCTTTATTTCTACTGTAGCTGAAGTAATGCCCTGTATATAAATACCTCTACATTTGAAGAAAATATGAGTAGCCACCCAAATTTTGCATTTCAAAGCTACTTCTTATTTTAAAGGTTGCATTTGCCAGAGTGCCATAAATACAAAGCTAGCTGTGTTTTGAGCTGGAACAAGTAGTAGCCTATGAATACCAAGTGGTCTCAAGACACCTGGTGACTTATGTAGCTGATTGCTAGGGGAAGACAGGGTATTTTCCATTTAAAGTGAGGGAATGAATGAAATGGAGAGCTAGCACTGCACAGAACAGCCAGTTCAGTAGTCGAGGGAGGAAAGGAACCTTGACATACTCAGTAAACTTCAACCTGGAAAGCTTTCAAAAAACCACTGTCTGTTACTTGGGAAGCAGCAGGGCATTTTTGATGATAATAAACGTTGGATGGAGACTGCAACAGCGGTATTGCCACATTGCTAAAATATCTGACATTAGCATAGCCACCTCTTACTGAATCTTGACATTATTGTCGAATTTTTCATGGCACTCACAATTGGGTCATGATGATGAAAACAGCTCTTCATATGAAGGCTCACTATGACTGGCACAAAATCAAATATTTAGTTATCTGTCATCCATTATATACTGAAACATATTATATTTATGATGTAATGAAATATTCAAGCTTAATGCTGAAACACTTATATCTTAATCTTAGAATTCTGCGAGCTCCTGAAAATGTACTTTGCATACACAAGATGTATATTTCATATAAAAAGATGTGCACTGAAATATTAATAATAGTACCGTGAACTCTCTGCATTGTATTCTGTAGAATATGCCATACTTAAATGCACTCTTTACATCTGGCTTCCACTAAAATGTGCTGTATCACGCATCTCACTTATGTCATCCATGGTCTGTCATTCTCATTTGAGCCCAAGCCCATCCCAGCTTTTCTGCTCTTTGCCCAGTTGCCTCAAATCATGTGCTGATCTCTAAGAAAAGCCCAGAGAAACAAGGTTCATTTTATGCCTGTCTCTGAAATGTACTTTTACTACCATGCAAAAACAAATCTTACCAAATGTGCTTTTTCTTTTGACAATAATGCTTGCTGTTCAGCTTTCCTGACAAGCAATGAAGATTTTCCTTTTCTCTTCCATTCAATTCACTAAAAAACCTGCTTGTGATAGTTAACAATGAAAGCACATCAAACCAAGGCAAAATGTTTAAATAGCTCTTAGCCACCACATTATAGCTAAATGAAAAGAATCCTCTAATTTATGCAAAAAAAATTGCTTAGTTATCTCACTGAATAAAAAAAGAAGTGGTTCTTTTGTAGATAAAGACATGCAAAATATGAAGTCCTTGTTTAAGTGAGAAAAGAGACATCTCCTCAGCATATCTAGAAGTCTTTATAAAATTAATTAGTTTTTATAGGAAAAAATAAAAAGTATGAGGAATCCTAGAATTCTATCACACATTATCTGAGCATACATATTCCATTTGAATTCTATCTTTGGTAATGAATTAGGTCTCCATGAACTGATGCCATGATAGATTTTCAATAAGTGTTTATTTTTTCAGGGAAGTTTCTTTTTTTCTTTTTACTTATTTTTCCTTTTCTTTTCTGCAATTGCCATCATTACATTGCTAGTGCAGAAGTTGTCATCAAATCACTTTGAAAAATGTGTTTACCCATTCCAAAACAATTTGGGAAACTGTTTCAACATCAGTAAAATGTGAAATGCACTAACTTCAGTCGTTTCTCATTATGTTAGTTGAGTCATGGACAATTACAGTTTTGTCCTAGTCTTTTCTGATTAGCCCACAAGATGTTTGACCAAGATGTTCAGATGTGGTTATTGACCCTAGCAACCCACCAGGAGGCAATTTAGAAGGATCTAATTTGGACACAATCTAGCCGCCAGTCCTCTTCATAACTTAGTTTAGCTGTCAAATTACCCCAGTTATTTTAAAAACTGCTGACCTTCCGGGATTTTTATTTCCTTAGTTTCATTTACTTGGCTCTGGTTTATAATGAAAGTTCCGTCTTTGTCTTCAGTGTATAAAACCTATGAAACTCTTTCAGAGGTGAAAGAAATGTTTTCATAAATGTGCAACAGTAACAAATAATTACCTCTGATTTGTTTTTATTTACAGTACATTTTAATTCTTAAAGTATTACCAACACACTTAGATGGAAAACAGGAGTACTATGAAAAGCTGTCAAGTAACTTGCAGTGTCTCAGCACAAAAGGAAAAGTGGAAGAGAGATTTGGAATGATAACTGACTGCTTAGTGTTACAACTCCACAATGTATATGCTTCATCGCACGGTAAAGGAAACCAGCTATATTTCATTGTATTCCTTGTATATTGAACTATTTTTGACAAAGACATTTCATAATCAGGTATACAGTGGATTCCAGAATATAATCACCAAATATGTGGCAGCTTTATAAATATTTCAGTATTTCCTGCTGTTTTTTATGTGAAGTGCACATTTTCATTAGGTAACATACTTTTTTAATTCAGTGTACAGTGTATCAGTGTGGCCGCATCATTCTCCCACTGTAGCAGTTTGCAGATTTTGTGTATATCATACATATGTTTCAGTACACAGTGTAAGAACTCACAAAATATTGATATACTTAGGGAAACCAGATGTATTTTCTGATGGCTTCCTACAGCTCTGTATAGGATTGTGGTCTGCGGGCCTGCAGTGGTTGCAGAGATGAAGTGTCATGGTCAAACATGACACTGACTACATGCCCTGAAGTTAGGCCTTGCTGAAATGGAATGAGGCTTGAATCCTTTCATCGGTTCTCCAAGCCTTGTAACATTTTCATGCATCTACCATGTTTGAAAAGATCAAGTGTGTTGATGACGTCCATTAAAACTCAGATTTGGTCATGTTTTGAAAAAAATTCCTCCCACATGTAGCCCATCCAGGGCTGTAAACCAGAAAATTACATACTTTTTATTTTACACTTTTTAAATAGGCAAATACAAAACTGATAGATTCTACCCACTAGAAATTCTCTGCACCCATAATTGGTTTCACAGAGAGTGCCTGTGGCAATGATGGATTGAAGCAGGGGCTAATCTTTGGATTTTGAGTGCATGCAAGGAGACGATTGCATCTACTGCAAGGAAAATTGTTTTTCATTGATTCTTCCCCTGGTGAGTAACTAGGATGTGTCATCCTATAAAAGCAACAGATGATCATCCTCGTTCTCCTAAATTCTACTGTTACATTAATTAGTTATGATAACTAAAACATTAAAGTGCAATTATGTATCTCCCTGACCAAAAGAGTGAAAAAGAAAGTTAGGCAGACATCATTATGCAGTAACAGAAGTGCTCTAAGGTACTCAGAGTCAAATGAGTCTGAGTCTTAGTGCTGTAATCCTGACTCCATCCCCATGCTTCAAGCAAAGAAAGCTTGAAAGCTTGTGCAGTCTACATTAAACCACTGCTTCATTACTTTCTCCTTCCCAGGAATTTATTAAAAATGCACTCCTGTTTGAATTAAAATAGATAAATATATCATCACAGTCTCAGTTATCAAATATGAGCAGTCACTGGAACTGCTGAACACCATAATTTCTCCCTGTGATTCAAACAGAAGAGCTATTTTTCCTGTTTAGTGTGGCTTTAGGCCCTAACTTATATGAACTAACTTATAGCTTTGATTTAGATGTGGTGACAAGATGGTAAGAGCTCTGACCCTTTTGAGTTTTGGAAGACAAAACTGTTAGGTTAGTCACTAGTCAGATGCACTACCTTCCCTTCTGTTTCAGCTCGGAATAATAGCCTCCCTGTTTTACTTCATTAAAGAGATCCTTCTCACCCTGCAAAATAATTTCTTCCCTTTTGTGTAAAAAGGGTAGCATCTCTGCAGTCATGACAACTTGTCAGCCTAATCTCACTTGACTTACATTTTATGTGAAAAGTTCTTTACCCTTCTTTTAGGACAGGTCCTTCACTCCCTTTTTAGTTAGTGCTAAGGGTAAAAATTCAGCCAGGTATGCTCATGTCTACCACAACTTTTCTAGCTCTAGTTCAATGGCTTAGAGATACTAGCAAAGATAAATTTGAGTTTTCTTTAGAAATCACTGAATTGAGAATGATTCTAACTTTTTTTTCTGTGCTTCTCTGTGACTGGATCAGAGAAAACCCTCTTGTCTGCACCATTCCCAATTTCTGTGTATCTCCTCACAGGACAGATATCATTATTGCTGTGACACTTATGCTAGAATTTTTCTGTATTATACTCAGTTGTAAATAGCCTAAAAAATTGATTTTTTTCTCGAGATTAGTTTCATTTAGAACTCCTGAGAAATATTAATATCCTTGGTAAAGGACAAAGTGGTGATCTGCAAACCTAAGTAATCCTCTAGGGATTTGACTACCTGCCTGTTTTTCTTGCTGGCAAATCTGTGCACTTTTCAAACTGAAGGTTACATTAACATTACACAGAGAAAGTCAATTAATTTCACAAATTATGAATTTGTGGAGTTTCTTGAACATGCAGTAACATATACACAAAGCAGCTCTTTGTGATCCCACAGATGTCCTGTCCTCAGTTCACAGCTTCATTAATCATGTGCTACATGTTATTGTCTAAATTGCAATACCATTTGAGACAGGGAAAACATTGGGAAAGAAGAGTTGCTTATGTTTTGCACATTAGTAGAGATTTCAAATAAACAGAGGGTTGAAAAAGACTATCAAGTCAGCGCTGCATACATTTATTTTAATTCCTAAAACTACTTTAAAACCCAAACAAAATTATTTTATGTTTTTGTATACATTTCTAGAACAAAACTGAGCATACTAAGCACTACATACCCAGTTCATGCAAGAAAGGCTGAAATCTGTAGTTACACCTCAGGAAGACAAAGATATGCTCCTAGGTTTGGGTTATGCCTCTGAGAAATCAAGGAAAGGCTACTAGGGTTCATGTGGTTCTGTTACAGTGATGCTGCACATGATCTCTACCCTTAGTGCAATGTAGACACAGGCACTGGACTGAATTTGCCTCCTTCCTAAACACTGAGTGAAACTCAGCCAGGGTAAAAGTATTTCTTCACACAGATTTTTACCACATTTCTGTCCTCATGGCCACTGCTGGCTGCTGGCTGTGGTCTCCATTTTCTTACACTAAACAAACATATAAACAAATGGCTATATATAAAAGTCATTTCTGATCAATATTGTGAGAGAGCCTTGGTAATTTGATATGAATTGTGTAGACCCTTTTGGCCTAATTCAAGGGTATCTGGCACTTCTGTGTAGCACCAAGCTAGATGTCAACACTTGAACAGCAGAGAGACTGTGACTTAAAATATTTCTCTTCCAACTACATCCCTAGCAGTCATCAGTCACGCGACCTGAATATTTCAAAATGGAGGTATCTAATGTATACTGTCAGAAATTCACCATACAGCTTTTCTCAAATGTAATTCACATGTTCCATGATTTACAGATTCCATAATTTCTTTCCCTAGCTACCTGTAACAATTTAATAATGGACACAAGTTGACAAACACAGGAAGGATCACATTTTTATCTACAAGAAGGTGGTGAGCAGTTTAGTGCTTGAAGGAGAGATAAAATTCAGAGAACTCAAGAAAGGAGCACAGCATGTTGAGCATTTGCTCAACTTATATAAATTCTCTAAAAAGCATCTGCAATTACAAATGTTTGGATTCCTAAAATAGAGAAAAAACCCTAAACAAATAAACTAATGAAATAGGGATATTAGCAAACAAAAATCATAGACAAAACTAAGAAAAGGATGCAAAGAAGGGGTTAAAGAGAGAGAAGTCACAGATGTGGACCGAAATGCCTCTCATTCAATGCAGCCATAAAATCAGTATTACAGATACCCCTAGGGAAGGAATGCTACAATTAGGATCCTTGATCTGGAAAGGCCTAGTTGTTACTTCAATTAAGATGAAAAGTAAGATCAGAAATGAAGAAATGTTATTTGAAATCAACAGTTTTGTTGGGTTAGAGGCTGAGGGAAAGTCATTCAGCCACTTCAGGCTAAATGGTGGAAGTGACTCTGCACTGTCAGTTCAACCCTCACTTCAGTCTGATGCCTTATCAGAAGCTGACACAAATACACCGATATTCTCTGCTGCTGATATTCTTGCTTCTGTTCTGTACAGAGTGTGAGCAACCACAGAATGCATCTGGAGATCGTGTCCCTGTAATCTTGCTAATAATTCATGCAATGCCTGAAAATGGAGAGAGAGGGAGTAAAATAGACTTGCTGCAAATGGCTCAGAGCACTGCAAACTGGAGTCATGGCACATGTTGTTGAAGAAGTCACATACCCTTTAGTCCTCCAAGGATTCAGGAGAACACAAATTAAGCCCATGGAGAATAGCCAGTAGACATGTAGAGGTAATTTTTTTGTAGATTCTAGTAAAGCTCTGTGCTTAGAATATGAAAACATCGGGCAGTTTTAACACTCCAGCTGTAGAAGAGAGGTTGGAGCATATCACAAGGGCCACAAATCCATGGACATGTCTATGGCTGCTACCTTTAATTTGTTGGTAGAGGAGAAGAAACATGCCTTAAAAACATGTTGCCTGTCAAACCTGTGTAGATCACAGCAATCCAGAAAGCTACACATTTCTTCTTTTTCAGGTACTGTTGATGGAATTAGATCTGAAAACTTTGCTTTCTCAAATATTGCCAAAGAAATCCACATATGGGTTTATTTGCTGCTTGCTAAAATTAGAAAAGATACTGTATCACAAAATGGAATTTAGTTAATGTGAACTGTTTTGTTACTAGATATTCAGATCACAGTGAACTTTCATTTTAAAATGTTTAAGATTTTGGATATGAAGTCTTTGGAAGTCTTTTTTCAAAACTCTAAAGTTTACAAGTTAGATAAGCCAGAACAAAAATATTTCACATCAGCTCAACATAATTTGGGGGGGCTGAATTTTTGACCATTGAGCAAATTATGAGTCTTTCACACAATTGTGAAAGAGTTTCAATTTACTTTTTAAAAACTTTATGGTCCTGTATGAAATTCTGAAGAAGTCTCTGTAAAGAAGACAGCTGAAAGTTGTTTGCAATGGTTTTACATTCCTCTCATTTTCTCTGTTCTTTTTCCACAAAATAACACCACTTAAGAAATTATATGTAAGAGACAGTGAATATGAAATACTTCATTCTGTAGAATGAAGTATTTCATTCTGTTCATTCTTTCCATAGATTATGTGAAAAAATGTCTGAATCAAATATATTCATATAAAATGGACACAATGAATTTTTCTGGTTTTTTTTTTCTGAAAAACTATTTCAAAAATTAAAAATATATAAAAAATTACTTTTTACATGACACTTCACTTTTTTTTTTTATTTTTTACCCAGTGAATTGAATGAAATCCTCTAAAATTTTTATGAACAGTCCTTTAAATTTTTAGAATTCCTTTGACAATTTCTATTTGTATGAGTCCCTAAATTATGTTTCAGCTGTCATTTTTAGCCACATGGAACACAGGACATTAATTTTCACATATTTCAAGACTCAAACATGCATACAAATCACAACAAACTGGCCTGGAACAATAAACACCTTTTCAACATAGCACCATGTCCACCTTGTAATTGCACTTTTTTTCTAATAGATTCAGGAATATGAGATTAAATGTTACAGAGCTGCAGCTAGTGGGGTGGGAGAAACCAAACCCAAATCCCCCAAACCCCTGCATCAAAACCTTTAGTGCTTTAGGTAAATGGGGATCCATTAAGTATGTTTCTGAATTAAAACCTACAGGGAAGAAAATGTTAGGCATTGCTTTGCAGTTTGACAGATGTTTCCAGGTTATTTTTCTCTTTCCACCAGGGTCAAGTTAATCATGTCCAATAGGCCACCCTGTAAGGAAGAGTAAAAGTAACTTCCTTAGACAGCTGCTTTGCATAAAATGTTTGCTTTCAAGGAATATTGTGCAGCCTGGAGATACTGGAAAGTAATAACAGAATGAAGAGGGGGACGGAAAATCTGCTCACGCATCACCACCATACTGAGTACCTCCAGATCCCTCCAAAAAATGAAACTAAAGCTTTGTTTTAATGTTAAGAGCAGCTAAATCAAAATTCATTGATGACATTAACAAAGTCAACTTGATCCACTGTGAAATACTGTCACCTCATCTTCTTTTATGACTCTAACTAAGAGTTAGAATAGGGATACTGTCTGAATAGACCTTAACATGTAAATAACGTCTAAATGATAGGACAGTTTGGAAACAGAGTTTGCAATCTACGGAAAAAGAAATACAGTGACTGTGGCTTAGCTCAGAGTACAGGACAGACCCAGGTCTGCTTGCTAACTGATGTTTATATTTTTAAACTATTATATTCTCTATCCTCCAACTAACTGAAAAAATATTTCAAGGCCTTTGATTACACATGGAGAAATTTAAGACAACTCAGCTGGCAAATGCATTTTTATCTGGGAAACCCCCCCACATACATCAATAAAAAAAAAATGCAGACATAATTCTAGTGTTGAAAACTTCCTCAGTTTTTATTGAGTAATTATTGTTTTTGAAGAATCTGATTTTAAAAGAGCCTTACCATAACTATGATTTTATGACAAAATAATGGGGTTTAAATTAGGCATAGGGAGTCTCCAGTATAACTGAGGATCTTCACGCTCATCACCATCTACTTTTCTAGTTTCTCAGGCTATCTTTGACATTATAATAAGATTTTCATGACTTTATCTACTGAGTGAAGCTTTTGTGATCATAGAAGTCATATTGAACTCTGACTTATAATTACCAAAGAAGATTTACTGCATGTACAGTTGTTGCCATGCTTAAGCAAACACACACGTACATAAGTCTAGAGAGGCACATGAGGCACACATGAATAAATATACTTACACCTATATACTTGGAGAGGGGCGGTGGTGGCACTAGTTAGTGGACATACAACACATTGGATCCAAATACATCTCTGAATTTAATTGTAATCTCTTCTGTAGATAGTTTTGAATATGATCCCTGACTCAAAAGAAGGAATAATGTTGTTACTACAGAGAATACTGAAAAAAATGTACTGAAATACGTGCATGAAACACAGAATTGCTAGTGGTCCAAGTTGACCTAGCTGGGTGGTGATTTTGTATTAATATTGCATTAATTATTAATTAATTATTAAATTTGCTGCCTTACCACACCTAGAAGCAGCAACCCACCACAAAAGGGTACAGCACCTAGGGGGAACATCAGGGACAAGTCTTCAAAAGAGAAATCAATTTTCAGTCCTTGCCACTAGTTTCGTGTTCATTTAAATTTCCTGGTTTCTAGTTTTTAATCCTAATGAGATGACTCCTCTGTGTGTGTGGGGGTGTGTGAGAGTATAGAAACCTTCTGGTCTTCCTTGTAGCACGAACACAGAAAAATCTGGACACATCCCCATGACACAGCTGGAGTTGGAGGTGTTTTCAGTTTTCATATAGCTGGCAACCTTGGAACTTCTTCCAATAGAAGTGTAGGTCAGTAAGAGTGAAAACAAACTTCCTCATTACTTTCTGCAGATCTCTTCTAGAAGAATTGCATGAATGAGCATTTGAAAATGAATGTGCTTTATCCCTTTTATCACACAGTCACCACGATTTACTTACTCCCTGGCAGGGACTCCAAGCTGTCTGCCTCCATAAATCAGTAGTAGTAGCCTTAGCCTTCTCCCAGAGGGTTCAGGTTGAGGTGCATGCAGGTTGGGATAATTCATGGGAAACATGACAGACCCCTTAAGGACTTTTTTATGACTTGATAAATGCACAGATGTGCCAAGGTTTTTGTAGGTGAATGACACTTGGATGTTTGCTGCTGAGAGATTATACTTTGATATAGATGTCCAGTCTCTAAAAAAAGTATATTTTTCTGGATATATTAATGAATGCAGCTATTGCGTTAGACCATTGTTGTATTTTTTTGCCTCTTTAATCTTAAAAGTAACATATGGACTAAAGCCCAGCATTCATCAAACCGACACGGGAACAGACTAGACATTGATAAATCTAGTCCCTAAACACGTTTTCTCATGTTTTGTTTAATCTGATCACAATTTTGTCATGTTGGGAGAAGAACAGTAGGAGTGAAACCCCAGCACGTCAGTGGTGCTAAGATCGGAGTGACTCTGAAAATATGAGGTAGAAACCCTTGCATTTGGCAGAGCTACATGGACAGATTTTTTGCACCAAATGAGCAGCCTGAGGAGCACGTGCTGTTGCCCCCCCACCCCACACGCTCCACGCACACTTGTGCACGTTGCATGTTCCCAATGTGCCCCTTACAGCAGGAGCTACTGAAAAGAGATGAGGGAGAACCAGGACACATCTAGCTCTGGGCTGTGAAGAGAGAGGCTGTGGCACAGACATCCTGCTGGGCAACTTACGCTGCATGAGGCTCAGCCATAATGTGCAGACTCATCCAGGGTGTTTGGCTGCTTACTCTGACAGCAGTAAAACCCCTAATTCACAGTGGCTAATTTTAACCTGGAGGTTGTTCAGACACCAGCTTTGCAGCAGCATGGACCACGGCCCTGCACCTTATCTCCTCCCTTGGCACCCTGGCTTCCCTGGAAAGATGGGAGCCCCAAAATGTTCCTGCTGGCATTTCAGTTTGGCACATGTACCCACAGGTCAACAGCGACACAGGCGCTATTTCTTTTCAGGAATAGTGGATGTAGTGAAAGAAGCAAAAAGACTCAAAAAAGGAGAGGTAAGGATATTGATTTGCTAAAGAAAAGTGTTACTCAGAGCCTGAACTGGGATAATAGAACTGCAGGACACGTCCCTACACAAGGAGCAGCTATTCATGGCCCTCCTTGAGATGTATAGATTTAATGGCAGCTGTGTCTCCTTCTGAAACTGCCTTGTGCTATGAGACATGGTATGTACAGTAAAAATAGCACTCTCCCCACAGCAGGTTTCTATTATGGGATTAACCAATTGTGCCCACATTGTAAAAACCTGCTAACAACTAGCAAAGGCAAATCTCCCCAAAGCAGCCAGGCAATAAAGTCACAAACAAAAGACTAATGACCTAAAAGTAAAATTCAGACCTGAAGATATCACAAAAAAATACTGCTTATAAGGCTAATGGTATAAAACTGTGTGAATTATGCAACTGAACCCAACTAACAACCCCCTTGTCCTGTGCTACTACTTCTGTTAATGCCTGTGAGATTGCAAAATGCAGGGGAAAAGATTGCACGCAAAGTGTGTTTATGATTTCCATATTTAACGATGCTTCAGCTGATTTTGACTGAACAGGAAAGATTATGCTAACAGCACTAGACAGTCCCCTACCAGTCCTCACAGTGACTGAAATTTTATGCAACCCATCTAGGTAACTCTGAAAGAAATCCATTTCGTTCACTTCTAGAGCTGACCAGGTCATTCATTTAATTAAACTTCAGCAAGTATAAAAAAAATTGCTTTCAGTTCAAATGATCTCATATTATATCCTTTTTTAGCATATGGTACCAGGCAGATTGCCAGCCCTATATGGAAGGAGAAATTCAGCAATATGTTGCAATAAAGCTCTGTCTTGGCTCCTCAGTCAAAACTTACTTTCACCTAAAATATTCTTTCTTGCCCTTTCTTATTTCTAGGATCTCCACATAAAATCATCAGCATTCATGCTGTAAGATTAGATATAATGTGTTTCTAAAGCCTCCCATTAACCTTTCAGAAAGTCTGACATTTCCTGATTCACCAGACAACTAAGTCTTTTTCTATCGGGGTAGACAGTCTCTTCTCAAATCACTTGCATGTGTCAATAATGACTCCTTTCTTTCCCCACAAGCTGAAGGAGAGTGGGGCCCCAGCTTCCTTGACTGAAGGGGGCTGCTTTTGCAACAGCTTGTGCACAAGCAAAGGCAAAGGATGGAGAAATAATGTTAAGCAGCTTCACAATCAAAAGCTTCTGCAGATAGTCTCAAACCCAGACATAAGTGGATTGGATAGTAGATAATTCTTTATTAAGGTACTGACAGAAATGTAGTCTTTCAGGATGCTTATGATCCTGACGAAAAGCTACCATTATTCTGGAGTTTCCATTCCTGCTGAGCCAGCACCTGTTTGCACTTTTCCCTCATTCTGGTCAAGCAAAGATTCTCACTTAGCATGTAATAAAATGTTGCTTTATTTCCCCTGTAAGCCAAACACATTGACATCATTGGGTGTGTGCCTGGCTTATGGCCTAAGGATTTGTCCTTTTATATGTACACAATTATCTAGATCACTTTTCCCCCCTTCACTCCACACCCTCCACTTCCCTCCCATCCCCAGACTCAATTCAAAACAAGTTTCTCAGGTCTATTTTTTAAGTTAATATGTGTGAGTGTCATGTGCTTGCAGATCTATTTGATTTCCTCGAGATAGCAGGGTGAAAGAAATTCTTTACTTTTTAGTCCTTAGTTTGTTTTATAAAATTAGAAATCACATGGCTTTGATGATCTGGTCAACTTACTTGTCTCCTGCAACTACAAAATTTAAAAAAAAAAATTCTGTAACAGATAACATGGAAGTTCTTGACTGAGTTTGCATTTGTCGTATAGACTGATTTATCATTTGACAATTAAGTACTCAATGAAGTATCATATTTTTGAGAAAGGACAAAGAAAAATTTGGTCTTTTGTCCTTGATTTTGTGTTTCCTTCTCATAATCCAAGATGGCTCTCTAAACCATAAATACTTATGATTTTTCCCACAGGTATGAAGTATAAGATATACTATCAGGAATTTTCAGCCACAAAAGCTGAAACAAAGTAATATTTTTTAAACTTGCTTGGAGGCCACACACAGCTTTTTTATGCAACTCATATGTTGGTTATTGCAAAGAGGAATCCCCTCCTTCTTTCTCCAATGTCAACTCTAACTAAAGCAATTGAGAGGAAGTACTGTTTTCTCTGTCTTATTATGCTTATACATATACACATCTATATGTCAATGTAATTATGCAGTGATCTGTACCTATAACTATCAGTACTGATATCTATAATGATATGTGTTTATATATGTATTTATAAACTATATCTATATATCTCAATATAAATAGGCATATGTAGCTATATATTAAGAGCTCACAATAGGTATCACTACCAATGTGCATTCCCAGATCTTTATAGGTACTGATCCTTTTTTGACCTGAATATTGATATCAGTATGCATGAATTCCTATTGACTTGATAACTAGTACTGCCTATGGAATTGAATAGCTATTGATAGGTATTGATACCTGTTGGCATCAATACATATTGGTAATAGTAAGGCCTCAATACTTAACAATACCTATATTAATGGCTACTGATATCTTTCAGTATTTATATCTATGATATTAATACCTATCACTAGTCACTGATAGCATTAATATTTCTCAGTAAACGTTGGTACATTTTTCTGTCAATAGGCATTGATACTGACCAACATAGATCTCTTTTTAGATCAATATGATAGGCCACAATACCTATTGGTTTGGATACCTATTGGTGGGTGCTGATATGAATAGATATTTATACTTCATTGTATGTATTTGATTGATATAAATTGATTATGATACATCAGTATGTCCAAATATCCATACCTGTTGATAGGCATCAATACCTATTCAATTTGATACCTATCTATAGTGATGAGGATCTATGTCTGTTGTTTTGGATATTGATTTGTATCTCAATATGCACTATTAAATATCAAGAGCAATACCCTTTGATAATGTTTATCAAGAAGATTCAAAACGGTGAGCAATTGAAGTTTATCAATACCAATAGCAACAATATCTATTTATATTTGTAGCCAATGGTAGTCATTGATAGCTTCTGGTATTGTAAACAATGAGTAAGTATCAATACCCATGTATTGGGATATCTATCAACAGTTAGCAGTATCAATGGGTTTGGCTACCTATCAGTACCCATCAATATCAATAGTTGTTGATGGTTGCCTGTGCCAGCCCATTATTGATAGTTTTTTTCATCAATACCTACCTGTATTGATAAGTGTCACTGTTGGACAGGAAAGAAAGATGAAAGACTCTGAGTATTTTTCAGAAGGCAAAGAGTATAGAAGGCTTTATTGTCTAATTCCTACCACCTTTTGTAAGGTGTTCCAATACAGACTTAACATGATTGGTGACTAGAAACGACACCTCTCTAATCCTATTAGTGAAACTAGAGAAACAGCAAACCACCACCTGGAGAAAGATTGTTTTGGGAAAGATAGTTGTTTTGCCAAGATTGTTTCGAGAAGAAGCTTTCTTGAGAATTTTTCCCTTGGGAAATAGGTAGCACTGCTAGCAACCTAAAATCCCTTCAGACTTAGAAATGTCAGGCCCGTATTGGTAAGCATAACTGTCTAATACCTATAATTTTTGATACTGATTCTTGATCTCAATAAGCATCAATGCCTACCAATATCAATATATTTTGTTATCAATAATGATCAACAGACAACCAACAACTATCAGTTTTGATCCCTATCAATGATACGTAACGATAGGGATAGATATCAATAGATATTGACACCTATCCACACCAATAGGCATTGCTAGACATTCGTACTTACTGGTTTCAATGCTGATTTCAGTATCTGTATGTATCTGTATCTACCAATATTGATACCTACTGATTTTGGTATCTATTGGTAACAGAAGGCATACAGATCTATGAACACCAGTAGAGCTACTCTTCATCATGCTGCAGAAACTCCTTAAATTTCTAAAATTCAAAATATGTCTTCATCCTATACTGACACCTATGTTCAATCAATTCTGACATGACACAGAGACACTCCACACTTTAGGGACTCCTTCTGAGAAGTTTTGTCTGCAGTGAAGCCCTGATTTGCACTAGGGTCAAAACATACTTCTTGACAACGCTTTGCTGATAAGCCTTGATACAACAAGGAGGCCAGGGAATAGTCTCAGTTGACAATCCAAGGACAACTTCCATAGAGTATTTTGATAACAAAATAATGTGTTGGAATTAAATGGCCTGATGGCCTGGCTCATACAGTGAAGAATAAATTATTGATATGAACTACATTTCTAAGACATCTTCATGTAAAGACTTATGTGACAAATGCCTCCATGGAGATAACTCATGCATAAATAGCATATATTTTCATTATTGATTTACTAAAAGGATATTATTGCTACCACAAATGCAGAAAAATTGTCTCTATGGGTCAAATTTCATTTTAGTGTTACTGCAAAGAAGGTAACAAATACACCAGGGATTTTTTTAACCTCATCCAGCCCATCAGATGAACTCTTGTTTAGCTGGTGCTTTAACTTTTTCAAAACCATACCCTAATATGTTGTGAGCTGCACTGTCTCCTATTCCAAATAACTTAAATCTTAACAAGCTGGTGAATCATGGAAGATGTTAAACTTTTCTTTGACAGTGAGAAATTTGGTTAAAACAGATGAGAAATACAGAAGGTGAACACCAGATTATGCATCATGTGTAGGTGATGAGCCTGTAGGTGCTGAGTGTGGAAAGTTAAATGTTCATTGCTAATTTGGAGGCTCTCCCAACCTGACTGCAAAGGCCCAGCCCCACAGTCCTCCAGCAAAGGAGAGGGACAGACCCAGAGACTGCAATCAGGTTCAGCCAAGAATCCAGACCCTGAGTCACCTTCCTGGGGATGGACTGGGACATCAGCCCATGGCTGGGCCTCTGTCATTGGAGCCTGTGGCCAGGCAAGGCTGTGGGGAGATGAAAACTGGCATTGTTGCAGCACCACTTCATCAGGGACTGATGGACCTAGAAGGTTGGAATGGGGTTCTGAGCCATGGACAGGGTGGGAATGCTCCCAGAGGGTTGGGTAAAGATTGTCGACACTGGTGGTGTCCCTGGGACCATGACAGCATGAAAGCAGCACTGCCAAAATTCTGTAGCTAGGCATATACCTGATATGTATCATGCCAGGGTTCCCCTACCAGACTTGTAGCAAAGTGTAATACATCACTTTGGAGAACACTTGCACACTTTTCTACCCATTCCTACAGAACCTAAACAATACCAAAATAGTGTCAAAAGAAGACCTCCGCAGCATGTTGCATTCGTGGTAAGACTAGTTAAGGGTGAGAATTCTGAAAACTCCTCTGAGAAAGGATTATGTGTCAGCGGGAGGACAGTCAGTGATGAGACTATACAAAATCCCCACAGTGGTGTACACATGACACTGCTGGAAAGGAATCTGAGCTATACAGCTTGTTTTCTTTCAGATCATAAAGTTTTCCAGCCCTGGAGAGGTTTGGTTTCTGAAATCCTAATTCTGGACCCATTATGGTTAAAACAGAGTGTGATAATCCAAGATGATGTAAAATATATAGAGTGCATTCAGATTGCAAAGTGAGACAGACATGAGGGAAATAAATGCCATGATGTTTAAAATTTATTTAAGCTCCCAACTGCCAAATCTAAGTCTAAATATATGATTTTGAAATCCAAACTACATAATCACATTTGAAAATTCTATGGTCAGTATGAAGTATTTAACTGTTCATTACCAAATAAAGAAAAATATTATTTAAAAACTACTTAACTATCTAAAATAATCCATCTAGATTTCAATTGTGTTTTCATCCCAGTGATAATATGCTACAATACATTAAAAGGTTTAAATAAAGTTTTAAGAAACTTATTTTTCTGTGTACCTAGGCCAATAGTTTTCTACCTTTGAGGGGGCCACTTCTAAGGGTTAGGAAAAAGTAACCAAGACAAGAAGACCTATTTCTAGAAGTTTTATATTTGCTATACAGCTGTACACTTCACAGAAATACAAAACCAGTAATATGGGGGTTAGGGAGAGTTCTTGCCAATAAATTATTGCACTGTTCTCCAACATTTCCATATAGAAACAGAAGTATTTTTCTCTTAGGAAAATTTCAGGGGAAATACGGGGTCATTCTTGTTGCTGTTCAAGTGAGCAGTTACTCTGTCCATGCTAGCTAACACGAGTATCACCCATCATCTCTGTCTTTGATTACCTTTATCAGACGCAGACATTTCTGTGGTCAGATGCTCAGCACGACCAGAGTCTGTGCTGCTATCAATGAATCTGGGTTTTGCACCAGGACCTCTTGATCTAGGTGCCGAAGAAGGCAACCCAGGTGGAAGAGTATGTAACCAAGGGGCAGGACTCCGGGGAGTCACAGGGTATTGGCATCGTGGTCTAGATGATACCTTCCTCCTCAAAGTCCATTTCTCCCTCTTTCTCATGGCAAGAGCAAGTGTGCTCTGCCAAAGCCAGAGCCACAGGGAATGTGAACTACCCAGAGCTGGGATGCCTTAACAGCAGCATCTCTTAAGCAGCTGTGCCAATATCACTGAGAGTGCAGAGGCAGACTTGAGTAGGTAGTCTATACTTTCCCTACATGGAGATGAATATAGATTTGTCAATAAATTGACGTTTTCTTGGTAAGTGATTTAAAACCACAGAGTGAAGCTTGGCACATGAACTCCTGCAGGAATTTAAGCTACTACCACTACTGCTACAAAAATTTTCCAGTCTAGGATTTTAAGGGATTTTTTCCAGCAATTTTTGTACTAGAGAATGAAACAAAAATGAGTACTAAGTTTTTTTTATTATTATTATTAATTTATGTAGCTGGCAGGTGCTTAATCCTTTGCACTTGAAAATACAGGTGACTGAAGGTAAGAAGATGCAATAGGGAAAAAAGATATGAGAGGAGGAAGAAAACAGCAGGTTGCACTGTCAAGGGGGATATCAGCAGACCCTCTAGTCATTCTGCTTCACTGAGGCAGGTTCAGGGAGATGCATGCCCTTTCAATTCTATTTCTGCAGCTGTGTATTAGATATATAAACAAATATTCACACCTCATACACTCTTGGGTTTTGGGGTTTTTTTTCTTTTCTTTTTTTTTTTTTTTTTTTTTTTTTTTTTTTTTTTTTTTTAATAAAATAAACCAATATATTTCCTTGCCAACAATCAATACACTATGGAATAGCAAATTAAACTCTAAAGCCTCTTAGGTCTAGATTAATTCTAGCTAATTTTAGGTGAGTAAATGAGACACAATTTATGTGCAATGTCAGTTTGGGTACTTTCTGTTGTCAAGACAGAGAGACAGGATACCTCCAGAGTATTAAGTATTAAAGTGGCTTGACATCACCCTCAGAAAGTGTCTTTCTGTGTCAACTAGCAGTAGAAGGCAAGTGGACAAGCCATAATCTGAATTTAGGTGCCTTAATTAGATGCCTGGAGTTGGTTGAGTTGGTTCCAGACTTTTTTAAGCAGAAAGATGAATAGAGGACCTGAGAATGAAAAGTAAAAGGACAACGAATCAGTAGAACAGTCAGCTTTTCTTTCTAGACTCCAGAGGTCAGTTCAAAGACAGAGAGGAAGAAATAAAAATAATATTTTAAAAGGCTGAAGAAAAATCATTTATAAAATTCCTTCAGACTAAGACATTTAACATAAGGATCAGAGAAAGTCTGTTCTTGTTTCTTTGCTTCTCTGCTTTATATGACATCCTCAAAAGGACATTTGAAGTTTCAAAAATAATATTTTTTTTAATATTAGGTGAATGATTAAAGACACTGCTAGTGGAATCAGAATTTTTCTCTCTTTCTAAAATAATGCAAATGTTTATTTCACAAGAATCACCTTTGGCATGATGGAAATCTCACTGAAAGTAATGGTAATTGTTCAAGTTAGACCCTAATATTCCATGTATTTCCATAGCTTTTCATTAAATTATGCTTCTTTTGAAGCTCTGTTATTAAAGAAAATAAGTGCTACTTTTCAAACACAGCTGGAATAGTGGCAAGGGACAGGGGTTCTCTGTAGCATTAATTTTTAATGTATTTTCACTCTTAAGATTGACCTTCCATTTATAAGATAAAAGTACATTTGAGACAAGGAGTCTCCCTTAGTTATTAATAGCTTATTTAATTATTCTCCTTTCCTTGATAATAATACTTCAGAAGGCATTCAGAGAAGCTGCATGAACACACTGCGCGGCTCTCGGAACATGCAGACATTTGTTTTATTTCCCCATTTCCCTTGATTTACCAACGTGTTTTAAGTGCAATTGCCAAACTCAATTGATGTCTTTCATTTTTTGGTATAGAGGTGAAAAGATTACACATCCTCTGAGGTTGGCAGGGGCAGAAATTACCCAGGGTCACATTTGCAAAGCAAAATTTAAAAGCAGCAGAGCTCCTCTCTTAGAGCTACTTTCTCCTGTTTGGGATGTTTTTGGAAGCACCCAGCATTTGTGCCAGAACAGCAGCACTCTGACTTCTCCTACTGCCAAAGAAGGAGCTTGTGAGCACAGTCAGACCTCAAGAGCCAGCTTTCCAAGGATGTCTGGTCCAGTGCTGAGTAAGCCAGGTAGGAGGTGGTAGTGCCACCTGCAGAGCCCTGAAGTTGTTGGCAGCTCTGGGATAACAGCATATTCTCATGCTGCCCAGTGATCATAAAAGCCAATTGTACTGAATAGAGCCAGACCACTTCCACCACAGCCTCAGGTGGAGGTTGGTTTGGTACAAAGAGAGGGGTGGATGTGAAAAAAAAAAGCTCTTGTGGGTACTACTGTGGAAAGCAAATATATTTGCCCCATGATATTATCATTTACCAAGAGAAGCAAATGGGGGTGGGTGAACAAGCCAAAACCAGCTTTAATTATTGCTCCTTTGAAAAGGAATGTGCATAGGGACTCATGCTGTAGTGATCTGGAATCAAGCTGTCAGTAATACCTCTGTCTTAAAACAACCCCCTAGTACTTGTTTCAACAGCTCAGTCTATTTTGCTTTTAAACTCCTTCACCTACAGCCCAATACACTTCCATTACACTCAGGGTCTTAAATCTGTGGAAGGATTTTAGAAGCATACAGCTGAATATGTTGCAGACATCACCTGTGGGGGCACTCAGGCAAAGAAGATTTAACACTGAAATTTGTTTTCAAAGGTTCACAAAGACTTTCCTTGTATCTGGACAGGCAGATGTATGGAAGGTCACTTTCAGAGCAGTGAGAAAGTTTCACAAGGATAGATCTGTGCATAACAACAGATTATTACTTCCTCTAAATGAACTACTTCAATCCAATGGAAAGAGAAGCCAAACTGGTTCAAATTAAAGTTTGTCTGAAAATACTTCTACTTACTGTATAAACCTAATATTTTCTTGACTGTGGTTTAGGAGAGCTATCACACTGTGATACCTAATGAAGTTCAGATGCAAATTATTAAAATAACATAGAGCAATCAGGTGGGGATTGAAAATTCAGATTCATTCTGTGTTCACTGAGAAGTCATTATTAAAGGAAAAAAAAAAAAAAAAAAAAAATCATTCCTTTCCACTGAGTTACTTGGAGACATTAAACACCACATGACAGAAATTACTCACATTTCACCGGCATCCAGGACAGCCAGCCTCTCTAGTAGGAAAAAGCCTCCCTATGGATGTATCTAAACAAAGGTGAACTTGAGGCACCACAGAGGACAAAAGGCTAGAAAGCCGTTAAACTAAAGCTGATTAACTCAAACTTTCCAAATTCCAGTCTAGTGCCCCAAATCACAATATTGACTCTCCTCCATGCTATGACTGGAAACTCAGGCTGAATCATACAGATTATACAACCTTTCCTCTTGATGTTGAGCAGCAATTGCAACTTTCCTTGTGTTGCCTTTTTTTTTTTTTTTTTTTTTAATTTGTATTTGTATTTTGTACTCTGATGGGTGTGTGCATGGATTTGTAAGCCTGTCTCCTCTGAGGCTGCTTCCCCTTTCAGCTGCTCACCTCCCAGTTGGTTTTTTCAATCATATGTTTCAATGTTCACATTGTCTGCAGGTTTTGGTCCTCAGCACTGGGAAAGCCAGACTGGGAAGACTGCCCAAGAGAAGGCAGCATGGTCTCCTCTTCCAAGAAGCTGAGTAACATCAAGTTTCATAGCATTCAGTGGAGAGCTTGTATATTCCCAAGCTGCTCCAGCCCTGGCAGGATCAACCCATACACAGTGGGCTGCTCCTGCTGCATGAGGTCAAGGCTTGGTAATCTATTATTTTGTTGAAATTTGAGTGTAGGAGACGCAAGAAGCTAACACTGGAGAGACTTGTAATTTATATCCCACTCTCAACTCACTGCAATAAAAACAGGCCAACAGTGCAGAAGAGTTTTGAGACTTGAAAATGAAAACTGGGCACTGGGATTTATTTTTCTATGATGGTTTTAAGAGACCAAAAAGAGTCTGCAATAGGTGTAGGGCAAATACTGAGCCTGTGTCTGCTCAAATTTTGATTACAGTGAGAGTGGGCTTGGATAAAAACCGCAGGAGGACTTCAGGATCTGGCCCCATGTAGAGTGTTTAGGGGAGTCTGGTTGTCAGCAATTGGGTCAAGCCAACAACTTCTGTCTACTTAAAATAAAGTAATTATTCTCAAACCCACAGCAGTGCCTGCTCCTGATGACTGCTGCAGTCACTGATTGAAACCAGAATTAGCCAAAGTCTTTCTTGGTCCCTGCTTCTAATTTAACTTCCCAGCCTTGTTATTTCTGGCTGTAATTTTTTTTTTTTTTTTTTTTTTCTCTGAGAGAGAGTTCAAAGTTTTTAACTGATTGTGCCCAAGTAAGTTTTCTAGCCAGAAGCCTGTACTGCTTCTTGAACTTGAAAATAATTGATCTAGTTAGGGATTTCTTCATATTGAGGACCACTGGATAAAACGCTCTGTAGGCATTTCCCGGGTAATCACAGGCTAACATGTCCCAGGATATTTACTTAATCTGTTAGATCATATTTAATATTTTTATCATGATAGAATCCAGAGGCACCAGCAGGACCCCCAGTGAGATAGAAATTTTAGAAATGCAGATGTTTACATGGTCTCTTTCTTGAAAGCTAACAATCTAAAAGAAGCCTATAAAAAGAATATTTAGAGAAAAACAATAAACCTGGTAAAGCCATCACTCTAGTGAATAATCTCATTTGTTCATATTAAACTTACTTTTGTCATCTGACCAGCAATATACAGCTTGTGTCAAATCAACTAGCAAAGAAATGGATATTTCTGTGCAAAACTCACAGGAAATCTTGCAACATCACTTTTTTGCCATACTTTTGGATAGCTGCAGTTATTCCCTGTTAAAATTATTAGTACTCTAAATGAATGAGATCACCTACTGAATAAAAGCACAGCCAAGCCACACTTATAACATGATCTCATGTAGGCTTGTCTTCAAGAATGCCCCCCTGAGAGTTTTCAACAATTGTTCATCCAATTGTTGTATGTAACCTCTGTTCAGAAAGGAAATGTGGCTGACAAAATCAACTAAAAAAAGAACCCACTGGTGCCAAAAAAAATATTAAAAAGTGTTTGTGCCTGAGTATTTTAATACATATTCTTTTCTCATCACCAAAAAAGAATCCATTAATTTTAACAAATCTACATGATGCTAATTTTTCATATACAACGGCCATTCATTTATTTCAGAGGGGGCTCATGAGACTAGGTCTTAAATAAGTTATGCATGAGTGTCTCCATGCCCTAGAGCCAAGTATAGCAAAACATTCTCTTGTCTTATGGCACCCATATAGTGCAGCACTATCTGCACAGATCCAACACCAATAATATTTTTGTCTCATCTACAAGGCAAGAAATCACTGTTTTTCAGAAAGGAATGAAGGCACCAGGAGAAGAAAACATCCACCAGTTGAAGAGCATATTGGTGCTAAACAAGGCAGATGATTTCTTGTCAGATTTTCAGAATTCATGATGCACTTGTGAAAAGTCCCCCATCTGCAGACATGTCCTAAAATACAGAGGGTTATAAAGGACTTGTGAGAGGAAGAGAGCACTGGAGAGGGCACTTGAACCAGGTCACTAAATCCCCAGACTATCCTCATAATCACGAGCTCATCGTGCTTCCCAAATCTCTGCCAAGGGGATCACCAGGAACTCAGACATTACACAACATTGACTTTCTGTCTCTTTGAAGAAGAACTTTGATCCTCACAAGCAGACATTTTCTACCCAAGACTGCTCATTGCATCAGTCTGTCCACTTGCCAGCTCTGTGCAGAGGCTAAAGAGAAACTTTGCTGCACAAAACAGAGCGAAGCATAAAGATGTGGCTCGAATGAAAGCATAAGTGGTCAGTAAAAAAGAGAAGAAAATATGTGGAAAAGGGGAAAACAAGAAAACAGGGGATGGATGAGAGCCAAAAAGAAAGAAACAGATGCTTGTTTTGTGGCATGGGTTTCTAAAGACTTTCTGTGAAAACTAATGTATAGTATTACTGACATTTAGCACTCAGAAATGACACTTCATTTGGTAAGCACCTTTAGACTGCAGATAGACATGGTACCATGCAAAATACCTCACAGTTTTTTAGCAAGTCTGCTTAATGATCCTTTACTCTCTGAGTCACAGATCCCACTGACAAACTAGTATAAACAGTCAGTGCTAGTGTGAGCCACCAGCATGTTTGAACAAAATGCCACCAATGACACCCCACCTCTGAAGCACAGAGATCAGTTTTTCATTCTGTCAGATGTTTTTTTCTAGACAAAAATATTCTTCCTATACTCCATGCAATTCAGATTTTCAGGATATCACTGAAAAACAGGTTTTCTGACACTCACTGGCATTTTGAAGATCTCTTTTGTTTTTTATTTTGTTTTCGAGGGATAACGCCAACCAAGTGAGCCCACACTTTTTTAATGTTTCTACCAGATAGAAGTTACCTGACATCCATCCAGAGCATATGACACCCCTAGAAGTTAAGAACCATGTAAAGAGACAGGTACAAAACAGTGACACAGGAGGACCACAGTGCTGCAAGCCTCCAGTCATGTTTATTTGCCAGGCACACTGGCAGAAAGGTAAATGGGCATGCTTGGTTGGCTAAACCAAGCAAGGGAATCTAACAGAGAATTGGGGCCAGGTGCTTTTTATTCTGTAACAGATGGTATGGAAAAAAAAAAAAACAAAAAAAAACACACACACACACAAAAAAACCCACACCCTTCTTGTATGCAATTTCAGCATTTCTGTGCATGTGAGAGAGAAAAAGTCTGAATTTATATTTAACTTCTCTTGAGCAGGACTGACTGCCATTTTCACTTCTTTTTCCTCACTGTAAAGCCTGGGCCATATTCTCAGCTGATGTAATCTGGCATTTTGCCATCCAAAGCAATGAAAGTGCATGGGCACAGCGGAAAGACAACAGTTTGTCCAGGGACCCTTGAGAAAGCTCTGCTTTTAAGTGCTACCACAGACTGATATCCATGCAAAGCAAACAGGATGTCCAATTTTAAATCTCTAACAAACCACATCCTGTAAACTACATTCTACTCAACTGACCCAGGAGATAAAATGGTTGGGACTGATCCACAACCATGATAAGGCTGGTTTGATTAAAGTTACAGCTGAAAATCCCTCCTGAATGGAACTTTATTCTATTCCACCTGCCCCACACCCCACCTCCGGAAAATGGGAGATCAGAAGTGAGACTGCTGTCCCAGCACAGCTCAGATGTTCCTGGTGGTTGTGTCCAGGACATCATCAGTCCCAGAGTAATCACCAGTCTTACCCTTCACTGAACCTGATCTTCAGACAGATAAAACAATAAGGAGTTTTCCTTCTAGGGGAAAAAAAAAAGAAAAAAAAAAAAGTTGCTCAATTGCAAATGGATTTAAGACGATCACAAAGACCTGACAGTTCATAGCTGTTGAAAGAGGCAGTTTGTTGATCTTTCACTGCTATTCCACTCCTCATTTACAGTACATCTGCTATTAAGAGACTTTTAAAGCCCATCCAGGTTGTCTGAAGCAATCCTGCCTGACAAATGCACAAAAGCTATTTGGGAACATTTGTTGCTTTCAGGTTTATAAACCTATGTCAGTGATGCCATAGTACTCTGAGGACTGACTTTAGTCCTTAATTTTCATTCATCACAATATTTGCAAGTATGTCCACGTGAGAAGCTGCTAATCAGGGTACACGAAGGCCAAATAATTTTGAGTCTACGCACGTGTGTGGCCATGCCTTGTGGCCTAAACCCCATATACTTTAATGTTCTATGTTAATAGAAACATTTTATATTGGGGGAAGAAAAGATGGCATTATCCAAACCTGACTAAAACTAAACAAGATCCACTTTTTGGACTATTTTCCTAGACATAATTTTATCACAGCACTCTCAACACATATTTTATTGTTCATTTACTTGCAAGACTGGCAGTACATGCTAGAGGCTTCAGATGTACTATAGTTTAGTCTGAAAGCCATCCGGCCAGCAATGAGGCAGAAAACTCTTAGTTTCTGACTGCCTTGTGCCAATGAAGGCACAGTCCTGCTGGAAATGATGGCAGAACAACCCAGCAGAGACTTCTGACATCTGATCCATGAGACAGGCAGAAAAAGCAGGATAAGGAGTACGCAGGAACAGGTTGAATTTTGCTGAAGTCACATATTTGACCATAGGAAATCCAAGTCCTCAGAAAAGATGCCAGTCCCCAAGACTGACTCCACAGCATTACCTCTAAGTATATTTTAATTGTACAGTTGCCTTATTAAAGAACATATGGATGTGATATATGTTTTGAAATAAATTCGTGTTTCAAGTGTGTTATATGTTATAAAATAAAACTGTGTTACAACTTAAGGTCTCCAAAAATTGTGAAGACGTTTCTGGCTTCCGAAACTAATTTGCAACTGTAAGAATTCCAGACAATTGCAGGGCGAAGTCCAAATTCACAACAGAAAAGGACTGGCTGGACAGGAGGTGCCCCATCCATCAAGGGTGGGTCCGCTACTTCTCCGGTGATCAACACCTATGGATCTAGGAGAGAAGAACCCAGAGATGTCGTGTATCAGCATCCCACTGCCAAGTTCTCGGAACCCAAGTCAAGCCCTCAACTTTGCCACGAAAGGCATTCAAAAACCAAGCAGCAAGAGAAAGAAAGTATATGAATATGCACAGTAGACAAAAGCTAACAATAAAATTTCCTCAAGGAAGAAAAACTGTATAAAAACTGGCCCCACATAGGCAGACTTCGTGAACGGGGGGATTTCGGAGCGATAAGAGTCCGAATCTGTGTTTTCACCCAGTGCCAACCCCGGGCTCGACACTGTTTCTTTTGATTGTGGCTTTCTGAGACCGATTTTGGTCACACAACAAAATCTGTTTCAATTATTAATTTGGCTACTTTATTTATAACATGGGTATTGATCTAGTATCGATACCCAACTGTGACGGACAAAAACTCTCTAACAGTTTAAAGTTAGAAAGTGCATGTTTATTATGATGCCGGGCAGCGTTTGGGATAGCTCCCAAATACAGACTGCAATTTACAGGTGATCACAGAGTCCTTTTATTTACAAAAACATTGAATACCCAAAACACAAATGCATATTCATAACTCAGTACATCCCATTCCCCCTCTGGTATGGTAATTAGCTAAAAAGCTATTAAGCATGCGTAGTTTGTTCTTTGAAATGGGTCAGTGGTCCTTTTCATGGGGATGGGTTCCCAAAATGAGGAAGTAAAGAAGTCTTCCTCGTTCTGACCTTTCTACCTTTTCAATGCAAATGTGATAAATGAACCCTTGGTAGGGCTCCTATTTCCTGTCTTTGTGACTGTTCAATGGGTTTCTGGGCAGAGGAGGCCTACAATTGTCTCATGTTCCTAAAATCTATTTATCAGTTTCTGTATTCTTCATTATAAACACAGCTAACCAAACATAAAGTTGACAAGTAATCAGTTATTCTAATACAGAAGAGTGATCCCAAACCCAGTTTCTCTTAGTTAATTACTAACTTTTAATTTCAGCAAAGCCTACCTATCTACTTTAGTTAATTACAGCAAAGCTTATCTCTAACTAAAATCTTAACCCCTCTAAAATCCTTAATTCTCTAAAGTTTATGTCTTACAGTGAATTGAGACTTATCTGGGGCAGGTAAAGCAGGCCTTAGAGCAAAGTCCTACTGCTTGATTAATCCTGCACCAGTATGGATTTCAGCAGGTTGGCTTATGGCTCTTCACGCTGCATTACTGCTTTATGAATTTATTTGTGGAAGACTGTGAGAGAATATGCCTGTTCTTCCTAGGCCCTTGTGTGCAAGTGCTCTCAGCATGCCAGCACAGTAAATTAAAATGCTGGTGGAAAGACACAGATCCTACTCTAGAATATTAACTCTTCCAGCTGTTAATGTATGTCAGATTTTGGGACAGGGAGCAAAAGGGAAAAAAAGAGGGAGATGAAGGGTATGAGACTTGGTGGAAGGAATTTTGGCAATAGGTTTTGCCCTGACAAGCAGCAGGGTGCCTTGCTAAGGAGATCACGCAGTCTGCATGCAGGCCTGGAGTCATGGAGACAGCTGATGAGAGTTTAGGTTTTGCCAGACAATAGCATTGTAGTACACACACTGAGAAAAACCCATCAGATATGAGTGGAAAAGTAACTTTCTGGAGAATTCCCTCATGGAATCGTTACTGAATTTTCTCACAGCATGCTAGTACGCATGCAGACACATGACAGAAATTCCTCTTGCTATAAAAGATGCCACTGGGTACCCTATGCTGTAGCATATTCCAGAGTGTCCACCACAAAGTGTCTCATGGACACCATAGCTCCTGAGCTGCTCCATCATTCCTGCCTATAAGCTACTTGTTCAATTATTCCCCAGGGACAGACTCTTAATTCTTAGTGAGGCTAACTACCATTAGAGCAGTGGTACTTATGAGACTGTACTAGAAAAAGAGGAATGCGCAGAAGGTGCAAGAGGAATCGAGCACAGCCCAGAGATGAGTGCCCAAAATCTATCAAATAGCATTGATGTGAAGGCATGGTACATTGCTCTCCATAGCTTTTAAGTATACACCATCAAAAACAACCTATCCTGCTTTAGGAAAAGCATAGCCAATAGGTCAAGAGAGAAGATCCTTCTCCTCTGCCCAGCCCTGCTGAGATATACTTGTGGTGCTAGGTCTGGTTCTAGGCTTGAAGAGAGACCTTGACATCCTTGGGTAGGTCCAGCAAAAAGCCACCAAGATAATTAAGGGATTGAAGCATTTTGCATAAGCAAGAGGGGGCTAAGAAAGCTGGGACTTTCCAGCCTGGAGAAAAGAGGGATTTTATCAAAGTGTATAAATATCTGAAGAGAAGGATAGCCAGTAAAGAAGATGGAACCAGCTCCTAAGTAGTGCTCATTTATGGGATAAGAGGAGGTGAACACAAGCTGAAATACAAAGAAGTCCACTTAAATGTAAAATTAAACTTTATTTTCTCTAAGGATGGTCAAACACTGGAAGAGGTATCCTGGAGAGTCTGTGGAGTCTTCATCCATGGAGATATTCAAAGCCCAAGCTGATGTGGCACTGGGCAACCTGCTGTATTTGACCCTGCTGAGTGCAGCAAGGTCAGATTGGATGACAACCTGAGGTCTTTTTCCTCTGCAGCTATTCTGTGACATTCTATTTTTGAAATAAGGACAATGGTGCTAAGCCAGCTTGTCTTTCCACAAGACTATTTAAAGCAAATTTCAGCAAAATTCCACAAGTGTACAAGCCTTTATCTCTATCACCTCTTGAAGTGGCAGTCAAAGGAAGTTGGTGTCCTATACTTGGATTTTAGTAAGACATATAACAGCTTGGCTATCTTTACCAATTATCCTTCAACGTTAAAGCCAGCATGCTTTATAGCCAATGATGTTAGCAAACCTGTGCTAAGGAAAAAGAAACAACTGCAGAATATTTCCAGTCTCAGGCCAGAGGCAGGATGTCCAAGGCTGAATGTGTCTGAAAAGTAATTTCCTTCTCATGTAAAAGACATTACCTTTGTAATTCTCCCTCCTCCAAATACCATTGCTTTCTTATTTACTAAATGGGGCCAAGTATCAGCCAGCAGAAAGTGTCTAACTCCCACGCTAAGTATCAACTTATACGCATTTTGGAAAGCTTTATGCAGGTCTGTAGAAAATAAGTGGCTCTTGAATGAATGTTTTCTAGAAACAAAATAATTCTTTCAATAATGTCTCAACATTTTCTATGGAGGGGAAGAACAAAAAAATCCATGTCTATAATATCACCGCTGAAAATGTTCAAAAGACTCTGCTACAGTAGAGGTTGCTCTCTCCCCTTGCTCCTTTCTTTACTTTCATATCCACCTACAGCATGGTAATGCAGGTTGTTTATTTCTCCAAAGAAATTGCTAGTAAATGATTATGTAAAGTGTCAGTTTCCTGATGTGGTGTCTTAGCTGACGCTTCAGTTGTGGGTGCCTCTACCCTCACAGAGCAGAATAAGGGTGGTTCAGGAGTATTTCTTACATAAGGGAGTGTAGTGGTTTAATGTTCGCCAAATTCTGGTTGTTAAATTTAGTGTAGTGGTCTTAGTGTTTATTCTTTTTCTGTGGGAGAGAGATTAGAAGAAAAAGTAAAGCAGGCTCAAGCTTTATAAAAATAAATAGTTTTATTAACACACACTAAAAGAATGAAAAAAAGAAAAAAAGTTGGGAAAAAGAAAACCCAAACTAAAACAAAATGAAACTTCAAAACACTCTTCCCTCCCTGTACAGTCTGTTAACTTTTTTACAAAACAACATAGAAAGACACAACTTGTGGTTTTCAGTCAGCTTCACCATTTAAACATAGTTTTTCATTACTTTGGGAGAAGAGTCTCTCTAGAGTCTCATGGAGACACTTGCCACAAAACAAAATAGTCCACTGGCTCTTAATGTCACCCATCTGCAACCGCCTGGAGTTTTTGCAGATTGTGCTGTTCTATCCATTAGCAGCCTTTCCCTTGGCTACCTATGGGCTTCTCAGTGTATCTGGGGTACCGTTTATGAATGCTTCTTCTAGTCTAAAATGATCTTCGTCTTAAAGGCTAAGACCTCCTTTTAACCCAGGAGCAAGGGCTTTAAAGTTTTCAATTAAATCTCAATCACATCAGTCTCTAGTTTTGATTTTAATTAGCATTCTCCCTGACAATATTTAGATGCTACAAGGAACAGTCCATTTTTCCAGTTTACTCCAGAGAAGTCCGGTTAAAAATGTCCAGTTCTTCAATCCCATTCCAATAATATTATCAGTTCTTTCACTTCTAATCCACTGACTTCACGTGTTCTACGTACCCTCTGTTTTCTTTTTCCGCTCTCTCAGGGAAGGGTTAGCTTTAGAAGCTCCATGTTGCTAGGAAAAGGTTAAATCTGCCCAGGCTTGCAGTAGCCACGTGCTCTCCCTGCCCCACTGCAGATATGCAAAGCTTTGCCGACGGGGAACGCCGATGGATGTTCTCTCTTACAACCCTCCCCGCCCCCACCCCGTGTCATCCAGGGCAGGCCCGGCTCAGAGCTGCCACAAAGCTGCAGGATTGCTTTCTTTGCTGCAAGCCGTTCTTAACCTGGGCTTGGTTTGGTCCCCTCTGCTGCGGCCTCGGGCATGTGGCATTGCTGAGCTGTTCTCTTTTCTCTCCTGCCGGCAGCTGGGGGAAAGGGGGCTCAGCTGGCCCGGGCCATTCCCCGTGTGGGCAGAGGCTCCCGGAGGCCTGGCTGGGCCCAGCCCAGGCACCCAGAAGGCAGCAGGGCCTGACCCCGACGCCCTGCCGCCCATGATATTACCTCATGGCTATCTTAGAAGGAAGAGAGTGATGCCGGGGCTGAGGGTTTTAAACGGGGAGTTCCCAAAGTCACATTTGACACCTTCATTGGTTAAACTAGCTGCCAATACCTGGGCTAGCTTTCTGATAGGTTCTTGTCCTTCCCGCCCCCTCTCCCCTCCTCCCCCAAACCAACTCCAAGGTCCTGGCAGGGAAAAACATTTCACATTTCTCCATAACTAGAAACAAAACTGTGCCAACTCATAACAGAGAGTCAGGAAAATCCGTCTCTTTATTCCCTCCCTGCTCTCATAAATAGATGATCTGTCCAAAACCATCCACCTGTGGGCCTGCCAGCCAGACTACCTCACAGAGGGTTTGGTACCTAGCCCTGTAGTGGTTTCAGGATGGCCTAAGGGCAGCCCAGAAATTTCTGCTTCTCCTCAAGCAATATTGTTCTGCAAGCTGCTGGCATGGTGCTTATGTCATGCCTGAGGATGGCACCACAGCCTAAAAACGAGGCAAAACTGAGGAGCCCTGTGCTAGCCAGAAGGTATCTGCTCCTTGTGAGCCCAGAGTGCACTTTTGGCTTCCAAACCATTTGACACCAGGGGCTCTGAGCAGCCTCCAGGCCGCCACTAGGACCGCAAGTAGTGATAATCACAGGGTCTGCACTTCTCTTTGTGCAGGCAGCAAAGAAGGAAGATGCAAATGAGGTTGTCTTCTGTGACAAAGGAGATGAGGAGTATCCAATGTCTGGCTTGTACAAGTGATTATTAGCACTTTTTTGTGCATTTCCAAATGCAGAATGGTTGCTATTCACACAAATGAATGACAATAAGGTTTACTGCTTATTATTTACATAATTCATTTCTAATACAAACTGTGGAGTACAGGATATAGGGAAATATTATAAGAAATGTTCTAAGATTACTGGAAAAGCAGATGAACATTCTTCATAGAGGAATATAGAATAATAGCAACCATAATAAGTTTGAAAAGCCCCATGTAGTGTGCAAACAATGAAATGCTACAAAAGTAATAAATCCACAAGGTTATTAGTACAAGAACAATGATGCAAATGGTTTCAAGTCTCATTTGGCTTTGAGCATTTTCTTCTAGGTCAGTGATTTGAATAAGAGTTAGGCAAACACTGCAGAAGATTTTGTGTAAATATTTGTTTAACGTTTTTAATGAATTCACTTAGCTTGTGTTTATTTTCCACTAATAATGTAGTACAGTGGTTCCCAATCTGCTGCATATTATAGAAAGCCTGATACCATAAAGGGAGATGGTAGATCAACCCCAGGCTATACACCCTTGTCATAGTGAATGTGTTTTGTGGCAAGTTCATTAATATAATTCATGTTAGACAAATATTGGCAAACTGGTCAAAGAAATTAAATTCTGTATTTGTTCACATGAGAATTTGTACCATATGCTTTGGATATAGGGACAGGATACCTTTATTCTGTCCAGGGACAAGCTTGTATGCTGAATCATCACTAAGGCTGGGAATCAGTATTTCAACTTTAAATTTTCAGAAAAAGAATGTGATTCACAGATATCTGTTCTTACTGAAAATTACTTGAAATAAATATAGGAACACTGATATTTTCACAAACTTTTAGTAAAAACAGAAAGATGCAAAATACATTTAACAGCTGATGCATGATTGCTAACCAGACATTATATTCCATTTTAGTTATTACTTTATTACACTTTGTTAAAAAAGATATGCAATTAATATATAATATATAATAAAAAATATATGCAATTAATATGCAATGCCTGACAGCAATTCAGAGACATCTATGGAAAGTTTCACTCAGCTTCTACAGGAATAGTCTTGCAAAAACAGCACCGCAAACACAATCCGCACTGCCTAGCAGTACAGCAAGGAAGCCAAGGGGAGGCAACAAATCTCACTTAAATGTTTAGTCCTCCCTTCTTTCACGTGGCTGTTAGATAACACACTGCTGAAGCACCAGTGTTAAGAAGGACTTAGGAAGGCAGGGAACATGGGTGGTGCTGTTCTAGTAGAGTGACAATACACCTCCTTTAAATATATTTTATTGCTCATACAGGCTGTTACCAGGCTAAGATATAAGAAATTCTTCCCTTTTCCTAAGGCAGCACCATCCAATTCAGTTTCAGGTTTAGCAATGTCCAAGTTCATTACCCAGCTTCATCCCACCACCCGAACCGTGGATTCTTGCCCAACAAATTTCCTTTTGGAATTTCATCTTTTCACTGTCCAGTGTTGTTAAGTTTTTGCTGGGAAGCGTATGTTTCCAAGGCTGAAAAGAAAATGGTAGTGAAGCTTCTGCTAAAATAAATCTTGCTGAAGCCAAGGATACTGGAAAATGAACAACTAATGTCTAACCTACTATGTTGGCCATAATCCTGGGTAATAGAGCTCAGGACAATCCAGAAAGCAGTAACCTAGATGATACAATTCTAATCAGGATTTTGGATGCAGAAACAGTAATAAAACTCACCCTTCCCATAATCACATGCAATTTATTAACCACAGTGGCTAAAGAAAGCCTTTTGATTCTGTGTTGTTATAAGAATGACTGTGGTATAACCATGTATTTTAAAGGCCATTAGTTGCTACTAAAGCACTGATTTCTCAAATACAGGAATCCATCTCTCAGTGTATGAAACTATAAGACTATCCCAATTTTAAATAACATTTTTACAGACTTATAACTAATCTGATGATTGCCAAGAAAATATAGTTCAGTCTATTTGGAGACTCGTGATTCAGAAACAGATGACAATATAAGGATCCAAGTATAATAGCCGTATCATGACAAACCTACCACTCTTTACAAAAAATCTTATATCCTCTAAATTATGTCTTTCAAAAAGTTCCTGGACTTTACTTCATTATGATGTAAATTCATGTAGAAATCATACATGAACAAAAATCAGTATGATTTTGCTGAGGCATGGCACTATGGAACTGATAAATGGATTGAGGTATACTTGGGCTGGTAACTAGGAACAAACACACACACACGTGCATACCTCCATAAAACCAACATTAAAGTACATCAGGCTGCAATTTGGGAAATGCCAGAGTCAAGTTGATCTTGGAAATTCCAGATTCAAATTTCCTGCCAGGTGAGCAGGTGAAACGCCAGATGACTACAGCATTTCAAATATTCCATTTTCTGGAAGGCAAGCATGTGTACATATGCATATACATACATATATTACTTCTATCTGGGAAAAAATAAAGTCACATTTTGAATGAAAAGGGCTGCATTTACTTCCAAACCTGCTGTGAAGGAAAGAATGTTACAATATCACAGACCCTTCCAGACACCCCTTTCCTCCTCTGGCCCCCACAAATTCCTACCCAGATGTTAGAGTTCTACCCTCCCACAGGAGAGAGCAGTCTTTCCTGCTCTCTGTCTTTGTAATGGCTTTCCCACACTCTGCCTTCTGTTCTCTGTTCCACCCCTCTGGAACTTGGCCAAGACCATTGTCTGGTCTTCAAACATCCCAGCCTCATGGTCCTTGCTCACCAGATTGCTTTTCTTTCCTTTTAACCTCCCATTTTTGATATAATTTCTCCAGCCCTACAGACCCTATCCTTTTTAGTCCTAGCTGTACTCTTCTTCCTCTCAAAATTTATGGTATCTTTTGCCTTCTCCTCTCCCCAGTTTGCTTCTATGAGTGCAAGACCCTGTCATATCTTCTGCACCTCCTATCATACACATTTAGACTCTTGCTAATTGCTCATTTCTTTTCCCAGGAGACTGAAATCCCACAGATCCAAATCATAGTTGTTCTTGCTAGATCTTTCCCTTGCCACACCTCCCAGCTTCTGCCCATTCCAGCATTTCTAGCACACTGTGGCACTATGGTCATGAGATAAATGCCAGTCACCTACAGCTACCATTGGACTACCATTAATGTGCGGGAAAGCTTCAACAAAATTAATTTGCAGTAAGTACCCAGAAAAGCTCATTTCAGTTTTACCCACTAAATTTCTAAAGACATATTGAATTTCAGGATGGCCTTACATGGAGGTGTGGGAAGGTAGATTAACTCAAAATTCTGCTCCATACCATAACAATTGTTAAAAGGAACACATGGGCAAAGCAGACAACACAAGGGATTTTACACTAGCACTGTTCTAGGAAATGCCTGAGCATTCTATCAGAACAATAATCATAAGAAGTGATAATAGTAGATTTTTGGATCCACTGAACACAGAACTTTTCAGGCCACGAAGCAAAAATTTGAAAATTTAGTTACAATAAAATGACTGTTTTGCCATGAGGAGTGTTTGGTTATCAGCTTGGACACTGGTCATTGTGTGCTTGCAAGCATGGAGTTTTAAAATTTATTTTTCTTACTTTGCTTGATTTGTTTTGTCTGTGTCCCTTTTATTATATATCACAGTACTACTGACATGATGGTAGAGTGTTTAAAAGCTCCTCATATTTCAATGTTCTTGACAAGCCAATCATTCTTCAGCTTGTAGAACATTGTCTGGGCCCTCTCAGATTCATGAGGAACAAGGCCGCTGTCTGCTCTCAGGACCACGTTTTCTGCTGAGGCTCAAATACAGCAGAAAGCAGATAGTCTTACTGGCATCAAAGAACATGCTATCTGCTACTGAGACTGCGTCACACTGGTGTGCGCGACTTTGAGACCGGTCCAGCTGGGAGTGTGTGGCAAAATAGAGGAACGGGTCAGTTAGGTCACCCGGAACAGAAGAAATTTAATGGTAAAAATAACAAATGAGGAGAAGCCACACTGAAGAACTTGGGAAAGGGGAAAACAACAATACACAGGGTAGGAATGAGGGTAAGGGTCCAATCAGAAATGCGAACTGGGAACATAACCGTATTTGTAAAACATAACTGACCAATCATAAAAACATGACCTTATTTGGAAAAACTTCATCAACATACAAACTTCTATGAACCTTTTCGACTTGCCACAGCTAGAAAGGAGTTTCCCACAGCCTTAGGTTGATAGCTGCTTCAGCTTGGCCAGCACCCACAAGACTGAAGATTCTTCCTTCTGCATTAATCAGGTTTGCATTGGTGCTCTTCATGGGACATTCTTGGATTCTAGAATTTTCTACAACATATACACGCTATGGCGCATGGTGCATGCACAGTCTGTAAACTCACAGATTATGTTTCCTCTGCTCTGCCAAAGACAGATAGCTACCCATTTCCCCACCAAGATGACAAAACTGTAATTCTATTGACTGATACAGAGAAGTGTTTGAATTTTAGGAGATTTCATGTCGATTTGTTGAGGGTCAACAAGAATTTTGTGTAGACATGCTGTTTGATTAAGGAGCTGACTATGATATCAATTATCAGCTATGACTGACTCAATTCTACCATTTCAGATATAATCGCCAGCAGTCAGACCTGGCAGCTGTGGTGCATTCCTTTGCAGCAATATAGCTGTGTATAAAATAATGATACTTTGGATTACCCAAGCAGCTGGACCACAACTCATAGCTGGAACTGAAGAAAGTAATACACATTTAATTTAGAGCAAATCTGGCATTTCAAAGTATAGAAAGGTCTCAGCTTTAGCAGAGGTAACCAACCTTTTGTTCCAGAATCACTTCCTCCTAAAGAAATAAATTCTGGGGTCCTGAAGAATAGGTCATAACAACTTTATCAATTGTGCCTGGGACTTTGCAGCCAAAGTCTTATTGGAAAAGCCAAAAGGTTGATATTTAGCCACCATAATTGAAGCTTTCCTACGAGAAGTTCTGTAAGTTTCCCAGTTTTTATTTCTTCACAAACCATGGCCAAATGATGTCTTCAGTTTAAGAACCTTATAGATAGAGTTGATTAGCCCAATGCTTGGCAGCTGTGGCTACATAGATCAATTTTCTTCTCTTTTTTTCTTTTTGTTTTTCCTTTTTTTTGACATATGGAAATGTTAAGTATTGGAAATATTTTGGGCCAGCCTCAACTGAAACATTATTATGTTGAGGAATTCATTAGGTCATTTGAAAAGTTGGGTTTTTGTTTGTTTTTTTAATGGAGTATATGGCCTACTATAGAATATAATGATCTTAATAAAGCATGGTTGTAAAACGTTAATATCAGAATGTCATAATCAAGTTAAATGATAAAGCCAAGTAGCTCCTGGAGATGTCTGCCTACATCAGCTATATATAACAGGCACAGCAACAGGGTTAGTGTAGAAAAAGGTCTCAGATCCATTTGCAGCTGCTTGGATTCACCATTTCTGGTGCAGAGCCATTGGAGCCAGCATTTCCTCCAGTCATTTCACTCCAGTGCTGTTGGTAGGTGAGGAATGAAGCTCTGCCACAGGCACAGATGCTTTTTCTTACCAGAGACCAAAGCAGCTGCAGCCTCAGAGCAGTGGAACCATGGGAGAGCAGATCTGTCCAGTCGTTAAGTCCCAGGAAAAAATGGCAAAAGTGGCAAGAGTGAAATATCCTGTGGTGGTGCAAGTTTTGTCTTACTCTATTTAATATGTTTTATATGAACTTTATAATGGACTATTCCTGTGTACCCCTCGGTTTTCCCTAATGGTTTCATCCCCACCTGTTGTTTGTTATATAACTGGTCGTTATTTATCAATCATCCCTACCCTCACCTGTCCCTGTCAATCTTCGCTCTCCCCTCTTGGGCGTCCTGTCTGTCACTCTGGGGCCCTTCCCTGAGTTCTGGAAAGTTCCAGGGAGGGCGTCGAGTGATAGGCTGGGGCCCGAGAGACCCCCCCTCCCACATCTTGTGATTTGTCCCCAGTTATGAAGTTGACTCCCCCGTTACACCCCTTTGACATCCCCATTGGCTGACCTGTTGCCGCCACCCCTTGGTCCTCCCCCGATTATAAACGTGTGTCTAAGCCCTGATTGGGGCTCTCCTGAGCAGGTGTGGAAAGGTGCGGGACTCCTTGCTGGACTCCCCCTCAATAAAATACCAGCTATTTCCCCTCAAGAGAGTCGACTCTTTTCTGGTTGCCGTGGTCGTCTGGAATACCACCTGGTCCCGTTGCTGGTGTGGCGATCCAAGGCCCCGCAGGGAGGAAGCTGCTTGCCAGGTCCTGCAGTCCCGAGCTTAGACGTGTCAACTGACCTAGCCTGCGGTCTGCGCCTCTCAGGCGTTCCTGGGACACTGCAACAATATCCTAAAGAGAAAGAGGAAGAGCAGCCTGCTTTATAACATTGGCTGAGCATTGGCAGGAGGCCATGTTGTCCTACCACATGGAGAGCTCCCATGGATGACTTGGGATGGCAGTTCTGTGTCTACAGCCCATTCATCCTGGCAGCACACAGGCATCTGTGCATTCCATGCACAGGAATTTTTATAGCAGCAGCTGTAAGGAGGATTAAATAGGTGTCTGATTCTGAGGTATATAGAAAGGACATAAAAAAGTATAGTGGTATAAATTTAGGAGGGCAGCAATGTGAAAGGAATGAGAAAGGAGCAGGGAAAATACCGCATAGCTTTTCAGGTCCTCTTTCCCTCTGAACTTAAAAGAAATTACTCTAAGCTGTAATCAATGTCTGACAATGAAAATAAGAAAAGAAACAAAAATTTCTTATTCTGGGCAACATCCACAGATACCCAGCTAAAACCTCAGCATTTCCACTTTCTTGTATGCTTCAGTTGTTTCCACAGAGGTAAAGATATGCCACCTGTTTTCATCTGTGCTTTTCCTTTTGTATTTCAACATCATTAGAAATGGAATTAAGCTCAAATGGAATTTAAAACAATGGTAAATGATCTAGACAAGATTTAACTACATCTATTAACTCAATGGGACTTTCAGATAGCAAAATAACAGTTTGAAAATTCCCACAAAGAAGAAGGAATTACAATTTTATATGGGTTCACAACTGTCGCTAGTGGATATGAGTAAATACTCACAGATTTGACTCCACAAGATGAAGGCTGAAGAAGAAGTTTGTTATTTACAAAGACCTCGCTTTTATAGGTTTTGAAGAATGACCAGGGATTGGAGGACAAGGCTACCACCTCTCCATCCCACTGGCCAGGCTAGAAGTCCATCAGTTGACTATCATCAGAAAGGAATGTGAAAGTAAGATGTTTACATCAGAAAGCTGTGGGAAAATTCAGTCAGAGCTGTAAATATCTCACAGAAGCTCACATAATATGGCAACACACAACTTTTCTATTTCAATAAACACTGAAGAGACAGAACACCTTTGGAAGTGAATTCTTTGTCTAGTCAGAAAACATGAAGGCTGTTTTCTAATAATTAAAAAATTTATTCTTATTTACATATTTATGTTTTTTGGCCACACATCCCTACACATTTTATTTTCAGACAAGAGGAAGAACTTCTGAAAACGTCCCAGGTTTGTTTAATCACCTGCTTCAGGCTCTGAAGGGAATGAAACAGCCACAAGAAGACAAGTGACTTTTTCCTTTCTTCTCTAAATGAAGTTCATGAAGTAGGTTTTCCACTGGATTTATCTGGAGCTGGACCTTGGTATGACCTAATGGGATGAGTACACTCTCTATACCAAAGATGGAAAGCATAATGTAGAACACAAGCCAGACTATAATTTATCAGAATACATTTTCAACATATCTCCACATACCTTGTGGATTAGGAAAGACAGAGACGGAGAAGGCACTGCTGAAATGCCCCTGGAAGCACCAGTGCTTTGGAGCTTTCTGCTACAACTGCACGAAGAGGGGTTGCACACATCCCTGCAAATGAAGATCACCAGGTTGACTCCTCTACTCACTATCACTTTTTGGACCTTGTCATCAGCACCTGATTGCTGGCCATGCTTTGTTCATATACCTGTGATCATTTCCTTTCTTAAATTATTGCTTCAAATTGAGCCTTCACACCTCTTATGAGTGGCTCCATAGATTCATTTAGCATCTGCCCTTGACTTTCCCTCTCTCTGCTGCCCCAAGACACCCAAGTTGTGCTAAATCTTGTAAATCCTTTCTCTCTTTGTTATGCGTAATTACATAGTTGTCAATCTTAAAACACACAAAAGAGGGAAATTTGAAAACATTCCGGGATTTCTATTATACTGTTGAATGAATTGGGGTTTTTTCCTATTGCATGGGAAAGACAGACTTAAATGGACTTTTCACAGACAAAAAATGGGTGAGTCTTTAACAAGAAAAAAGAATTGGCAGGTGTATAATTATTTTACTGCTTCTACTTTTGTTACTTTCTTTCCTTACTGTCAGTCTTCACCCTCTCCCCAACCTGGTTAAAAAACCCCAATAACAACAACAACAACAAACAATAATCATCATAATAATAATAATATACAACTTTATCACACTTCTTTCTATGCTAACTTTGTGTGAAGAACTACAGTGTCCACACACATACAGAAAGAGATCCTTTCTCTGAACAAAGTTATCTGCTGCTAACCACACATCTCTGGACACTCGCACTGGAGCTGAGGGTTCTGCCAAGTGCCTGATCCATATCTCAGTTACAGCAGCTTAACAAAGTTTTGTCAGTCAACAGACCTGGTAAAGTTTTCCGGCCCATACAGTTAATCTGCATCTGTTGCAAGGTAAAATGAATCAGTTTAAGTCATCATGACACACAGGAGCTATTACGACAGCCCTGATGGCAAATGGTGACTGTTTATTCCACAGTAACTTGAGATACTTGCTCCACTTAATCAAGGAGAAAACACTGTCAGGTATGCAACAACAGATCAGTAAAGAATAGCCTGCTGTTACTGCTGATGAAGAGACAGACAACTGAAGAAAAAAGCCTGTGCTGCTGAAATCAGTCCTGTGCAATATCTGCTTGCCTGGGGGCTTGGCTGTGACCATGAAGAATACAGTCTGACAGAGAAAGAGCACATGAATAGGAATGTACACAGCAGGAACACAAAGAGACTAAACTGAAGCCAGTCATGCCATCAGATCAACATTGCTGCTGCTCTGTGTGCAATACCCACAACAAGCAGCATCATGTGGCTTTTAAAACAGAGGAAGTACAACAGGACAGAGGGGCAGTATGGAGCCCTGTGGCATCAGTGATTGTGGAGAAAGTAGTAAAATGAGCATAAACGCCATTTCTAACATTTATGTTAGCATTTCCAATGTGTAAGATCTGACCCACTCAAACAAATCTTTTATGACAACATATTTTCTAAATTCACTCAAAAAAGAATCAATAGGAATAGTTTTAATCCCTTTAGACACAAGTTTTCATTTTCTGAATGCCGGTGATATGAGGCACCTTAACATCTAATCCTGTGTTCAAATGTACTGTTTTAGGCATCTTGAAGATACAACACTTTGTGTTGAATTAATAAAATGTACAAGAGGAAATGTGCAAGTGGAAACCTTAACCTGACAGATGAAAGCTACTGTCTTTTGGTCTTAGTTTAGCCAGTTTTCCCTTTTCCCCAAACTTATCTGCATGTGTGAAGGGACCTGAGCATAAAACTCAAGTGCTCAGACCTTATGGCCTTCACTATGATGTTCAGCATCCGCAAAAATCAGGCCTTCATTTTGGAAAACATTTCATGTGCTGATTTGGTGCTTCCCTCAGCAAATCCTTTCTCTTCTCCTGGGGTAGGCTTTAAGCTGCATCTTAACTTTCAAAGGGTTAAAATGCTTTCTGACAGCTGCTAATGTCTTCTTCAAGGAACTCCTTGAAAGCTTATTCTTAGGACATTGATTTGTTGTTATTAAATCATAATGAGATTGTGTTTGTTGTGGGATAGGTAGTCTGTTTAAAACTATTCCCACTCCTGGGAGTGGCTGTAAATAAAACATAATTCTTGCAAGGGAGCTGTCATCCAGAAATCTTGCACTGAGCCTTTCCAGATAATAAAAACAACATTTTTAAGACATGAAGGACAAAGATGACTTACAAGAAATACATACAGCCCCAAGAGTGACTCGGAGAAGGGAGAACCAGGGCCCAGAAGGAGAGAGCACTGGCAGTACATTGTACTTTGTGCCTTGGTTATGAAGAGAAAACAGCTTCCCAGGCTTTATACCCCACTTCTCCAGCTACTCTAGCCTCCTTCAAACAGATCAGAACTGACATGTAACGCCTCCTGGCCAAAGTGCCTAACCCAGACAGTGCTTCTGGAAGTTATTCCATCCATGAATCAATAACAGCAACATCATTATGGTTACCCACTGCTTTCTGTTGCAAGTTTACATCTGCAATGATCTCTCAAGCTCGGTCTGAAGCCTATCCTCCAGATGTCCCCAGGCATCCTGAAACGACTGCTATTTAAGCAATAATAAAGCTCTTTTCTCCCCTTACAGGATGCTATAGACTACACACCAGCAGTTTCATTCATCTACAAAACATCCCTTCTCAAATAAAATCCAGGCAATTTTGGACCATGGTGCTAAGCTACTCACCATCTTCCTTTGCTTTGGGAGAAAGGCATGCCTCACTCTCTCTTGTAGGACACTCAAATGGGCAGCTGTGATGGGACAACCAAACTCCTTACCCAAGTCTGTCACCAGGTATTTTTGTACCTCTCAGAGAATTCCACAGGATTGTTCACAAAGACCAGTTTAGTTGAGGTTTGTCTGACCCAGCTTAGGACTTTTGTAAGGCACTAGGCTGTGCATTGATGTCCTGTTATAGTTAACTTCTTGCAAGACAGAAACCACTAGAGTCCTGGCTTTGCTCATTTGCCTCAATAAATATAGATATACATATAGACATTTAAGATAGCACAGTGTATATATAAAGTTTATACACATATGTATATATCACCTTTCCTTACAGTCTACTGTTACAGACACTTGGTTCTGCTGTATCTCAGATACATCAAGAGGGATTTTTTCCCCTCAAGGAAGGGAATATCTGTGTACCTAACCACATTGTTGCTGCCCATTTCACTGAGTTTTTACTTTTATCCTCTCAGCTCACAGAACTGTACTATCTAGCAAAAAACACAGCAAACACAGAATTTGGAAAAAGAGAGTTTAGTAGTCCACTCATCTATATGGGAAATAAAAGCCTTGCCTACTAAAGCATACCAGATCAGAGTATGGATCCATTGCCAAACGAGAGAGAAAAAATTCAGATATATGCTGCTTTGTGTTCTCCTAGTGGAAATACTGAGCTGATTGAACATGAACTTCTAAAAATAAATTTCAGCAAATCCCACCAGTATTGTTACAGACAGACTCCAACTTCTGTAAAGAAAATGTTGGCTTTTCAGTCCCCGTATTTCATGATCTTTCTCCCAGTGGGTGGGAAACACTGTGCTTACAGTGATGCCTCCCATGCTACAGCAAAGCTGCCAGCTGTATCAATGTATGCAAATGGAATTATGTGCTGAAGCTTACACTGCCCTTTCGGGGGGGCTGCTCTTTGGCTGTGAATGGCCTCTGGCTTCTCCTGACACAGCAAGCAGAAAGCCTTTCAAATGTGCCAGCATCTCTACCCAGTCACTTTTAATCAGAGAATACACAGACCTACCAAAACCTTACTCCTACCTGAAACCTGTGTATCATTACACCTTTGCAGTACAGATGGAGCTACAATGTTGGAAACTCACCTTGTTTAAGGTAAATTTATCATTCAGCAGCACTTTGCCATTGAACTAAGGAGGTTTACTCTCATATTAGTTACTGAGGTAGATTGGAGGCACAAGTCTTGGACATCACTAGCCCAGGGCCAACCTAAATATGGCAAAACTGGTTGTCGAATGAAGCTATCCCTCCTGTGCTTCTTATGCTAAGGCATGCAGCCTAGAAAAAATTACTTATTTCTTTCCAAAATCTTTCTTACTGTTTATCAGTTCCATCCAGTAACAAAGCATAAGTACGTGTTCACTGCATTTTACTTGTCCTCATGAACACTAGCCACAGCCCTGCCAAAAAATAGCTTTATCCAAGTGAAAACCATGTGCAGTAGCAAGAAACTTCTGTGAAGTTATAAGAAGTATTACTGCCCAAGTTAAAAATTCATCTTCAGTTTATAGATTTACCACTCTCACGGCCTTCTGAAAAAAATAGATTTGTTTGCTTATAAACAACACATTAGGCAGAATATTAATATACTTACAAGATTAGGCATGCAGAAAATAGCTTCAAAATTAGATTTGTCAATAAATACTTGGAGAACAAAACCAGCTTTTCGATGGTAAGTTGTCCTGGTAGATGTTAGTCACCTTTCCATTCAGAGATGAAGGATAAGTAAAGATCATTGTTGTATACATTGATTCAAAAGGACTTTGTCGAAGTTACAACCTGCAGTGATATTGGAGATGACCCTTCAGGTAATCTCTCCTGCAGCCCAGTGGCACAGCTGTCAACAAACCTGCTCTTGGCACCACAGCCCCTTTTGAGGGCAGGCCAAGGTCTTGAGGAAAGACACACTGTGCTGCCATTTATAGCTACATTTCAGAGTGTGTGGAAGCCCTCTTCCTAAACCCCAAGTGAAGTATTAAAAAAACAAACCTCTCACCTGCAGCAGCTATGACAGGAGCTGAGAAAGGCTGTGCAAAGCCAGCTCTCTCAAAGCTGCCCACCAGGGCACCATGGAGGAGGCCTAGGCTTGCTTTCATTTCAGTGCACCACCAAAGAACACAGATAATGCTAATGTTTAGCATTTACATGCAAGTCCCTGTCTTCCATGCTGTCCAGAATATTCTGCCTCTGCGTTTGGCGGTGCTGAGTTCCGCCTTTATGGCCCTAAACTAGATTCTGTGGGTTTTATGGTGGTCATTAAGTAGGATCATGTACTGGTGCTTTTGCACAGGCCCTCTAACAGCCGCCGTGGATGTAAATCCAAGAGCACGCATCCTGTGATAAATCCATAGGCACACAATGCATGCATTAAAAACCAAACAAAACCCACAGGCTTGGAAAGCACTCCTTTGAGAGTCTTTCTTCCCTGTACCTCTTGATAAACCTCTCGTTTTTTTCTCCTGACACTGACTAACAATGACCTTTGCAATATTTCAGACCTTAGAATCAGATTTTCAAAAATATGTACTAAAATTGTCAAAAATGTTTGCGCTTGCCGCAGCATTGTCTGTACACTAAGTATGAGTCTGATTAACAGATGGGAAGTCTCTCCTCACACGAACATGCACTGCCTGTGCTTTTACCTCCTTCAGGCTATAAAACTATGAACTTCACACCCCAGCTTTCTGTGCAAATCTGAGAGGTTCCATTTTTCAAAATAGGCCTGTAACTTTTAAATATTTGCTTTTGACTTAAAGCTAAATAAATCAAGTCATAAAGCAAGTAAAATGCAACAATTTGCCTCTCTTGTGTCAACAGAGTACCTGGGATCTAAAAGGACTATGCTCAAAGAGGAGAGTGACATTTTAGTTCTTTTCCCCCAGTGACAGAGAAATGGCTCTTTGGGTATTCTGTCAGGAAAGTCTACCCAAATCACACCTCATTTAAAATGATCTGGATTATGAAGCTCAAATTGCCTGCCAAGGAAAGTGCAAAAGCTAGGATAATAAGTGAAGTCCTCAGAGCTCCTGGGGAAATAATCAAATATTTAGAAAATAAACTAAAACCAAAAGATACAGATTCACTCTAGACCCATGAGCAGGAATTACCAGAGGCCTTTTTTCCTACAGGGCTTTTCCTTGGCATCAGTCATAGACACCTGACAGAAATTTTACAAGCCTTTCAGAAAACACACAGAGGACCATGATGCTTGAAATGAGGGTTGCTCCACCTAATGCTTGTCCTCCTTTGCAATAATTTAGCACATGTACAGCTGCAGCAATTGATGCCTGTTGTGTTGCCGGTGAGCAACCTCAGGACCGGACCAGCCGGGAGTGGCAAAAGAGATAGGACAGGAATGATAAGGGCTACCAGAAAAATAAGAACATTAATAACAAGCAGAATAACAAAGGACAAAAGCCATGCATGGTATGGGATGATCCTTGAAGATAAAGCAACTGGATAAGCTCAACAATATATAGAGTAAGGGTTGAGGGTCCAGAACCAATCACAAACGTGAATTAAGAACACTACCAAATATGTCAAATCCTGAGAATCAATTAGCTACTGTAACTGGAAACATTGCCTATGATGGAACAACTTAATTAACATAATAACTCCCATGATCGCATTCTTCTTCCCCTAACTTGGCTAGGTGTCTCCCTTCTAGGGTCCTGTTTCCTAAGGTCTTAAGTTGATGCCTTCCGGATAACCAGTTGAGGCCTGTCCAATGTCCATTCCTGCCAGTTCCACTCCCACAGATGCCTGCAAGCAATCAAAATGCAGATTTATCTCAGTGCAGATCAGGTCCCTGATAACTAAATTTGGAGGGAAATGTCTATAACTCATTGAGGCAAATATTTTCATGTAAGACAAAATCCTGAAGGGTTCACAGAGTCCCTTCTCAGATAAATGTCTATCCAGTAATCAATAGAAATTTTAACCCAAATTATTTGACTTTTCAAATATAGGTGGCATGAAATCAACAACCTCTTCAAGGCCTGATGAAATATTTTTGCCTTCATCAAGTTCTGATTTTGTTTCTATTTAATTCACAAATCCTGGTATTTTTCATGCATTGCCTTTTAGAGGACTAACAGATCTTGCCATTAGTGTGAAAGAGTTTCATTTAAAGCAATATAAACAGTGCAGTGCAGCTGAACTAAAAGAGGTGGCAATTAAAATGCATCTGCTATGATGGAATTAACTTTAATAAAGATCTTAAGAATGATGTTAGAAGTCATGCTTGAAGTTCTATTCCTTATGCATAGAGTAACAGCAGAAATAATAAAAAGCCTTGGCAAAAATACGAAACATGGCCTTTGTAAGCCCGATAAATTATGGCATTGCAAAAATTTCATTGCAACAACAAGAAGAAAAATATCCCTCCTTGATAGCCTGTTTTTAATTTGGATCAATTTAGTCTAAATTTACTTTTTCTTCTGTTAAAGGTCATTCTTTTGTAGAGCGATTTTTATAATTATTGTCATTTTAGATAATTTATGTCAAATTTTGGTTAGATTAATCTTGAGAGGATCACTCTAATGGATGATTAGCTAATAGATTCATATAACCATTCAGGCACAATACTCAGAGGATTATCTACAGCACAAAATAAAAATTAAGCAGAACTTCCTGCCTTTAGGTGTGCAGCTATCTATACTGGTTTCTACTCCAAGGTCTTTGAATGAGTGCAGTCACCCTACTGAATCATTCTGTCCATAAATTATTCTCCACAGATTTTTTCTTTGGCTGTGTGTATCAGAAACAGGGCATTCTTGTAATTGTTCTGGGAAGCAGGCAAGGACAAATGTTTCCACAAGGTTGAAATGGTCAGCCAGTCCTCTGAGCTGATTTCCTGTTTAACTATTTAACCCACAACATAGCAAATAGGAACTCCAGGAAGGCGCATCAAAAAGCCAAACTAAATTAAATCAGTATACTCTGCCTGCCAGCTCTGTTCCTGACCTGTGTGTATTTGGCTGACTCTACCAAGTACAGTAGCTGAGTGTTCAGTATGAGATGTGAAATTGTGGTATGACAAAATGCTCCCTGGATCTGAGAATGGAAGGTGCCACAATCCTATCCTCAGTTATGCTGCCTGCTCACTGGGATGTTCAGAATGGCATTCAGTCTTTCTGGGGCTCAATCTCTGATGCCATTTTTGACCGTGCCTGGGCCAAGAGTAATCTGTGCTAAGACCTCAAAATCTCAGTTTCTGCAAGGCTTCATATCCCCTCTGAAGTCCTCTGCTCATAATTGGCCACCACCGGTAATCTGCTTCAACTGCATTGCAGATGTGCATCCAAGGTGAATACAGTGAGAAATATCTTCAAAATTAGCCTTTCCCTTTCATATGTAAAACCTGGAAATTAAAACTGTTTCACTTTAAACTGCACAGAGAAGTTTTGCCACTTTTTACTTGATTTCAGAGGCAAACTCATTAGAGCCAAGTAACTTTTTTTGTGGCAAGATTTTGGTAGCAGGAGGGGCGCTACAGGGGTGGCTTCTGAGAAGCCACTGAAGTTCACCTTGCGACCCTGTGGAGACTCAGACTGGAGCAGCCTGTTCCAGAGAGACTGTGCCCTGTAGAAGGGACCCACACTGGAGCAGTTCATGAAGAATTGCAGCCTTTGGGAAGGACTCATGTCGGAGAAGTTTGTGGAAAACTGTTTCCTGTGGAAGGGACCCCATGCTGGAGCAAGGGAGAAATGTGAGGAGTCCTGCCCTGAGAAGAGAGCAAGCAGCAGAGACTGCGTGATGAACTGGCTGCCACAGGAGGTAGAAAATTTGGGAGTGGAAGAAGGAAGGGGTATTGGGAAAGGCCTTTTCAGATTTGATTTTAGTTACCTTAATCCTACTCTGATTTGACTGGTAATAAATTGAATTAATTTTCCCCAGGTCAAGTGTGCTTCACCTATGACAGTAATTGGTGATCTCCTCCTCACCTTACTTCAACCCACAAGCTTTTAATTTTATTTTCTCTCCCCTGCCCAGTGAAGAGGGGAGTGACAATATGGTGATGGTGGGTACCTGCTGTCCAGCCAGGATCAACTCACCACAAATAGAAAGACTGAAAATAACATGCCATGGTTCTCTGAGTATTTAGGTAGTAATTACTGGCAACATGTGGAGTCCTTGTGGTGGCCATTAGTACAATATTGCTTATTGTACTTATTCACCTTACAAGTGCTAGCTGAGGCAGCTCCATGTTTAAAAAAAAAAAAAAAAAAACAAACCAAAAACACTTTGTACAAGGACACTGATGACCCCATTTTGAGATGCACTGGCCACTGGATAAATCCTTAAGCAAGTTAAGAGCTCAGTTCAGCAATGACTTGAGCTGTAAATCAGCAAATAATTTCACTGAAGTGGACAACACCATTTTGAGCTCATGGCTACGCACTTAATTCCACCCCTATGAGAGTACACACTGACATGCCTGGTGTTATGTGTTGGGTCCAGGCTTCCCATCAGCAACACAATATTGTCAATCAGTGCACTCTCATGTATGACTTTTTGCTAACCTTATGAGATGTCAATTTTATTTTTTCCACTCTAAATTCTGTTATTTTTTCCTCTCTGACTTCTGGTTTCTGAACATTGTGAGAGCATTTCACACATATTTTTTGACTTTCCCAGTAACCACAAGGGTTCAAATCATGCTATTTTTGGTTATAGTGGTGGTTAAGTGAAAGCTGGGGTTCCTATGCAGTTGCCCAGTTTCAAAGGCTGGCTTAAAAAAAAAAAAAAAAAAAGAAAGAAAAAATGCCACAAAGCCTGTGATGAGAGCATGGCATCTGACAATACAGGGTGTGATAGCTGTAAAAAAAGAGAGTTATTCTCTGTCACACTAGTAGGAGATAAAATCCCCCAAAATTATTAGGGACTTGATATTTTGTTGCTCAATATTTCTAACAGAGCTGCCAGAGAATTCCCCTCTAGTTGGGATGGGCTGTTTCTGACCCTTTGGGCAGCCATATTTTCTCATTTATTTTTCACTTCCCTTCCTTCCGGCACCTATTTAGCCTGTTTCCCACATTTACATTAAGAAAACTGAAGAGTTATCAAAACTTCACCTTCCTGCCTGTCCATAACCGCATAAATTCATCTAACACATAAATTCAAGGCAGCACTGTGTACATCCTGTCTGAATGTAAAGAGCTTTCAGCTTTCTGGACATGTAGATTGAATTCCGCCCCCCGCCCCCCCGCTGGACTGAACGATGTTGAAATGCTGCCACCTTCTGATAGACACTTGAGCTGCTAGTGGGCTGCAGAAGCACATTCCCACATTTTCTCCAGATTTTTAAGTTGATTTATACTGATCCTCAACTGCATTGCTGCAATATATAACATGACAAGTTAAACGCAGTGCCTGCCAAAAAATCTTGATAGGCTCAGCTTTTGTGCAGCAGCACTTGAAAAGACCATTACTGCTGCCATCCAACTAAAGTGTGCTCAGTATTTTTGACAGTGAATTATCTGAACAGCAGTTTATCTCAATGTTCACTTGGTGTTATAACAATTTCAAGATTAAAAAGATGGGAGATTAAAAAAAAAAAAAAAAAAAAAAAAAAAAAAAAAAGGAAAACCTGCTTTTGTTCCAACTACAGAAAAGTGGAATTACTTTTTCTGTGAATTTTAGATCCATTCTGTACTTGCTCCCAAATGCATTTCAGAGCATGCACATATCAGTGGGCTGATAATTAACATAGGTGTAGATCACATTTAGTTTTTGTCATTTGTTGTCAAGATCGCAGGTCTTCAAAAAATCCACCTACGGTTGTATTTCTCCGAGATAACTTGTATGGGGTCTTCAAGGCAGTGGCTTCAAAACGGAACCAGTGAGGAGTAGATCGGAGTTTTCCATCTGCCTCTCTCTGTAAGGCCTGTGTCCTGCTCTCTGAACTTCTTTAGAAGATATGAAATCAATAGCTGCATGACTGCTGCTACTCTGATATGATGCAGAGCCCCATCTCAAGAAAGCATCACTCACTTACTCCTTGCTTGCAGCTTTATGCTCGGAAGAGCAGAATATATTTTCCACCACTCTATTTCTGAAGACCAGAAATCACCTCTGGTTGCAAAGACTGTCCTAAGACCATTCTCCAATCTGAAAATTGACAATAAGATCCTTCTGCTTATTTATGTGATCAAGTACTTGCAACTAAGTAAACTTTTCTAGCTGAAATGTATTATTTAGAAGATAAGGATTTGAGTCAACTAAGATGTTTTGTAAACTCTTGTAAATTTCAGCAAATTATTCTGGCTTCATAATTAAAATAATTGTTGAAATAATCAGAATATTTTGGCATTTTCTAAACCTAAGACTTTGATTTGCCAATCTACAATTATTTGCTAATCTTAATTTTCAAAGACTGTTAAAACCTCAGAAAGTTTGGGGGATTTTTCAGTGAAGCTGAAATCCCTATCTTATTTTTGTTTTCTGAAGCTCCAGCTGAAACAAAACAAAACAAAACAAAACAAAACAAAAACCCACCATGTTGTTTGCTACTGAGCACTCAAAAGTACCTTAGCCAGGAGCTATCAGCAATTAGTGGCTTCAAGATACAACACTCCCAAGTGCAGAAAACAACAAACCAAGCAACATGATGGGTGCAACATCATAGTGTGTCCTCTCTGGTTGGTCTGACATGGCCAAAAACAAAGTCAGGAGGTGCCACAAGTAGCATGGCACTGGAGCTGTGTGCTGGGGACAAGGGGCTAAACCAGAAACTGGTCTGTGGATTTCCCGTGTTCCTTAAGATGCTGCTAAGATGTTTGTCAAACCCAAAGAGGAGGGCAAGTCCCATGCCATTTGGCTTAAGTTACTTAGGCAGGATCTGCACCTCTATATTTAGGAGCCCATATATCAAAAGGAATGGCAGATTGCTGACCTGAGCTACCTATTATGATAGATCCCAATCACTTTGATATTTAAGACAAGAAAGTTCAGCTTCATTTCATGTTGGAAATTGTTTCTGGTGGAGGAAAAAAAAATTTCATGTGAGTTAAACAAAGCTCACTACATCAAACTCTGCCAGAGCATCTTTATGCATTCGTGCAAGAACATTTCACTCCTCCAGCAATTGAACACTTTCTTTCCTCTACCATAAATATTACTCAGTGATGTTGTAACTCAGTTCACTACGCTACTGACAACTGACCCTTTCTTCAAGCTACTTTTTGTGGTCTCTCTCTCTCTCGGAGCCTCCTGGCTCCATTTTTGCCTGAGCTAGCTTGAGAGACAAACCACAGTTGGAAGGATTTTTCCTCAGGGCCCCAAAGATCCCAGAGCAGCTATGAACCTTTCCCTTTAGAGAGAGCAGGCACCTGGCAATGGCAAAAGGAAGGTCTGCACTTGATTCAGGGGGAATCAGGGCTTTATTCAGTCTTTCTCCTGTGGTCCTGCCCCCACAGGATCACAAGCCCGGTTCCTGTCCCCCAGCCAAGAGACTTCCATGTGCTTTTCCTAGCTTATATCCAGGGAGAAGGGGCTAGAGGTGGAGACAAGCCACTACCCAATCAGGGATAAGGTAGGAGTGGAACAGAGTTGGATTACATTCCAGTGTGGGAGAATGGGTGGGGAAAAGGAGCAGGGACAAACCTTGGGATGATACATTCATTTTCTAGGGGAACTGGGGGGTACAGAAGAAACCATTATAAAACCCAGTATAAAATGAAATACAATATAAACCCAAACAATGCACAACAACATCTCCCCCTTTCTTATCAAATTGAGAAGGAGGAAGGCTCAGTCCATAGGAGATGCTCAGAGTTTGGATCTTGAGTACCTTTAAAGCTGAAAAATAAAAAAAGACATCTAGTACAAACAAACTGTTTAGAAAAGCATTGTTAAGGCAAAAAGGATAATTAGAAGGAAAGGATTTGGTGCTTTCTCCTCCTCTAGGCAGCACTGGCCACTTGTGGGGCCTCTGCCGGTGGCTTTGCACTTTTAGGGATGAAAGGTTTCACCCACTTGACTGGCACCCACTTGAGACCTGAGGGAGTGGACACGCAGGTGTACCCACCACCCCAGGTGACCTGATCATGAGGACCCTCTCTTTCCCTGGTTGCTGGATCCGTTACCATTAACAGTGGCTTTACTTTCAGCTGCAAACGAAAAGGCTTTCAGAGACATTCAGTGGTTAGATTGGGTCTGCTCACATCATGATCTTTGAAAGGGTCACATCCAGTGACTTCCGCTGAATAGCAGAACTGGTTAAAGCAAGATTAGTTAATTAATTAATTAATTAATTAGTGTATTTTCTAGTTTTTTCTCCCCCCCTCCTCAGACTTGCCCCATTTATGTCAGCACGCTGGGCAAGCCAGTGTTCATCCTTTAGTTTTTTGAAAAATTCCCCTTGGACCCTCGAGACCCCCTGCTCCCACTGTCTCCAAAGTCCAAAAATTGTCTCTTTAAAGGGCATTGAGATGCCCAATGTCCAGCCTGATCGTACAGGAGACATGTTGTTCTTCTCTTGGGCAGTGGTTGTGGCACAGGCGCAGGAGGCACGGTGTCTGCAGCAGCGTCTCTTTGTGGTGGTTTGAATGCATCTCTTGAAGTCTGGCTTTGGTGAGCTGTCATAAAGGGAGCCTTCCTGGCACACACCTGGAGCATGTCATCTAAGGTTGGAGCCGGTTCCATGGGCAGGCTGAGGATAGCTGCCTTGCACTGTTCGTTTGCATTGCCAAAGCCATTTCCTCCAGGACCTCTTCCCAGGCTCTTTCTTTCTTAAGCTGTAACTCGATAGCTCTGGTTAATCACTCCACAAATTTTATGAAAGGTTCTGATGGAAGCTGCTTTATTTTACTGTAAGTTTGGAAAGGCACATTGGGCTGGATTGAAAAGAATGCTTTGGAAGCAGCATCTTTAATGCGCTCCAAAACAGATAAAGGAATTTCCTGAGCCTGTTTCAGTGCTAAGACCCCTTCACCATCACCACATAGATGTTCTAATTGAACTAGCAAATTGTTACTATCACCAGCCATTTCAGGATTTTGCCAAAGCTCAGGAAGTAAATCTCTTGACTTTTTTTTCATGTTCCTTCCCAAAGTCTAAACTGTGTGGACAACAGGAGGGAAGAGAAAAGCTGTCAGAGGTCAAAGGGAACTATAGGATTTCCTGCTATATTTGCTTTTTAAAATTTGCAAAAGTATTCACTTTCACATCCAAAATCGATCTGAGCTTTGCATAAATCCCAAATCGCTTGTTGGGGGAAGGGGTCCCAATCACCATGGACCAACACCCCCCCTTTTTGACAGCTGATATGGGACTGGGGTAGCAGAGAAGTTGGGATCAGTTCCTGCTTCCAGGTTCCCGCCTCTTCCCCCCCGCCCCGCTCCAGGACATGTGAACTGAGATTGCAGGCAGGGAAAGCATCGGAATCAGAGGCAGGGAGGGGCTGGAAGCTTGACTTAGAAGGGGCAGAGTTGGAGGGGGGAGGTTTGGGGGTAGGGGCGGAGAGCACCGAAGGGAAGCAGGGGTCTGGGGAGTGGAAAGGGTTGCTCAGGTTACAAAAGGGATTCTGGGAAGAAGGAAGGAGAGATAAAGAAAGAGGTTCCTCAGGTTTTGGGAGCACATGGCTTCAGCCATTTTGGGGAACAAAGGAAAAAAATCCCTCGTGGTCCCCTCTATCATGTGACCCCCCCCTAAAAAATCAAAACTAGCTTGGGGATCACTAAAATGAGGGATTTTGGCACCTAAACTGGCTGGCTGCAAAAGTCAACCGAACACGGGATTTACAAACTGGGGAAGAAGGGAGGTTTGGGGAAAGTTTAGGGGTTTCTCAAGCAATCTGACCAGGATTACTTGAGCAGGGGGACTCAGGAATTTGAGGAAAGCCAGGGGAGCTGCAGCTTCCCTGTCCTGTGTGGTGGGCGGCTTTCCTCAGAATACCCGAACTTGGGGAAGGGATTTTGGGGTCGGGAGAGGGACAAACTGAGGGAACTGGGGGAAATTCACAAGGAACTGGCTGTTTTTTCACTTCATTTTGCTTTTGCAGTAAAAGCTGAATTTGCAAGCTCCAGAGAGCAAAATTTGCAGTTTCTGTGTCCTTAGGAGTGCCTGATTCAGCCAATTTATTTGCAACAGCCTCCCAAAATTCTGAGAAGCTTATTTGTTCTAAGGGCACATGGGGAAAGTGAGAAAGCAACCAGTGAATAAATTTTTTCAACTGTTTCTTTGAACAATGGGTCCCACCATCATCCAAGGCACTTAAAATTTTGTAAAAGACCCTTTTCTGGGACACAGACAGCGTAGCACCCATTTTTGGCTCGATTTTAAGCTTCTGTGTCCCCTTTGACTGCAACTGGGAAACTGAAAAGAAAAAAGAAAAAAAAAGAAAAAAAAAAAGAAAAAAAAACCACGGGAGGAGAAACTGTTACTTTTTCTAGCCAGGGGCTGTGCAGCCTAAACCCAACTGCTTTTAAAATCACCCTGAAGGTTTGCCCTGAAGGCGAGAACCTTCCCCCAGAGGAAAAACCCTTCCTGAGGTTTAAAGCCTCTGAAAGATTTTTTCCTAAGATTCCTGAGTTGGGAATACTTACCAAACTCCAGCATGGAGATGAAAAGCTTCCCAGTCGCTCCTCTGCCTGAAACTGACCGGTTTTGTGCAAAAAGAGCTTCCAGTTTGCTGGAAGTTTCCAGGGTTGGCTGTCCATGAACATGTGGTCACTTTCTTCTGGGATCTGCTTGCTGTTCAGGAGGCTTCTTTGCAGCAGTTTGATGGGGTTTTTTAAGTCCAAAGAAAAAACACAGCCTCTCTCTGTGGAGGCTGGTGTTTCAGAGACTCCACAGCGAACGCCAAGCCTGACGGGTCTGTCTCTCTGCGTGGATGGGCCACGTTTTTTGACTCATGTGCCTATGTGAAGTTCCTTGGCCACATGCTCCAGACATGGTTCTTTGAGCCTTCTCCTGGGAGCACCTTGTGGCTTTGGGCATCATGCTTGAGCATCACTTGGGGTGTCTCTCTCTCTTGGAGACCCCCGGCTCCATTTTTGCCTCGGCTAGCTTGACAGACAAACCACAGTTGGAAGGATTTTTCCTCAGGGCCCCAAAGATCCCAGAGCAGCTGTGAACCTTTTCCTTTAGAGAGAGGAGGCACCCGCCAATGGCAAAAGGAAGATCTGCACTTGATTCAGGGGAAATCAGGGCTTTATTCAGTCTTTCTCCTATGGTCCTGCCCCCACAGGATCACAAGCCCAGTTCCTGTCCCCCGGCCAAGAGACTTCCATGTGCTTTTCCTGGCTTTTATCCAGGGAGAAGGGGCTAGAGGTGGGGACAAGCCACTACCCAATCAGGGATAAGGTGGGAGTGGAACAGAGTTGGATTACATTCCAGTGTGGGAGAATGGGTGGGGAAAAGGAGCAGAGACAAACCTTGGGATGATACATTCATTTTCTAGGGGAACTGGGGGGTACAGAAGAAACCATTATAAAACCCAGTATAAAAATGAAATACAATATAAACCCAAATAATACACAACAACAACTTTTGGTTTATTTTCCTAAGTAGTAAGGTATTAACCGAATCATGAGCAAAACAAGATAACAAAATTTCATGCTGTGGCCTCATTAGAAGTACACCAGAGTGACCAAAAGTCTACACTTAATGGCAGCGCAACACAGAATGGTATTTTACATGTGAATAATCTGAATTAGACTCCATATTCTGGCCTAGGGGAAAGTTTTCAGCAAGAACTGAGCAGGAGACCTGACAGCAGCTACAGAGAACTAGAGAGGAAGCAAAATCCTCTGATGCATTCTGAGACATTGCGTCACTAAAAATGAAGGCACCTGTTTGAGTCCAAGAGAAAAATGAAAGAAAATAAGTGCGGCATATTTACTTGAACTTCAAAAAATTGATCTTATCATGGTATGAGTACTGGAAAATGTAGGAACTTCTGTATCCTGATCCGAATCAGTGTGTAATTATGTGTTCAAAATAAAAGTCAGTCATTACTGTTTCACAGATATAAAAAACATTTTGACAGCAATGAGTAGTCATGATAGAGTAAGTTGAAATTTCTACTGCTCTCTGCAGGCTATGACAACTCTTTGAGGCCAGTGGAGAAGGGGAGACTCTTTCTGTGTCAATAGTAACTAATTTCTGAATTACACTTCAATTGCACATACTGCATATTTTAGAAAAATGGTGGATATTCCACTGCAAACCAGATGACATTTTAGAAATGACATTTGACATGAGTCTTTCTTTTAAGAGTGAATTCTGACTTCTGCTAATGGCTGGGAGAAATTCCCACCCATGTCACTTAGTATTATCATATCAGCTCCACCTTCCAGACCCTTAGCCGTCCTGGTACTTCTGGCAGTGATATATGCTGCTGTGACCTACAGAACTGTTCCAAAACTAGTGTAAAAATTGTGCAAGAAATACCCCTGGGTTTTAGAGAAACATTTTAATTAAATGCAGTCAAAAGGATCACAGCCTTTCTCTTTCTTAATCTAGCCATGTTATAAAAATTCTCTAACTAACTTCACTCAGATCAGTCTGAGTGAGTCAGAAAGGGAGGTATCACCAGGGCTTTATGATCATTTTGAGCTTCGATTCCAGCCTCTGACTCCCTCAGGGATGCTTTTTTGCCCATCACCCCTCAGCAAACCTCCACAGAGCAGCTCGCATCCTTCAGGCATTTCCTTTCTTCACAATGTGGAGACACAAATATCTTCTCCTCTTCCCCTGGTAGTTCAGATCAATACCTTGTCACTTCATTCTTCTGTTGCTACTTTAGCCTGCAGTGAATTTTCTGTAGCGGCTGTCCCTTTTTGTCCCTTTGTTTTTACTTTTTATTTAATTAGTATTTGTAGCTCATTCCTTCACCTTTCTTGCACAGCAGCCATTAGCTTCCATTTAGCTCTTTCCTAGCTCCGTATTTCACTTCATTACCAGTGATTTCTTAGAAATCAACTTTAGCACTCTGAATAAAAATATAACCTGGCCTTTGATTTCTGGAAAGTGTTGTTCTATGAAATGTCAGAGTACCACAACAATGAACCACTGTGTGATCTGCAGCTGGCCTTTGCTCAGTGCCTTGAGAAATTTTAGCCCTGTTTTCTGATTTCCCATTTGGACACACTTTGGGTGCTGCATTTCTCAAATGCTGGAACATGTTTCTGGACTGTAAACATTCTAATACCAAAATCAGCTGCTCCTCCATCTGTAACTATCATTTAAACGTCCCCTTTTTGCTATGCAAGAAGAAGAAACATTGGCCGATTTGAGGGGCATCGTTAGCAATGCACTGCTGGTAAGAACACCTTTATTCTGTTCTATTGCAGCTACAGGCAGGAAAGCAGTGCTCCAGTGAAATGTGCCTTCCCAAAGCCGTGGCTTTTGCAGGTGTCAGCCCACATAGTTATTTCAGCTATGGTGGTTTGTTGTTGTTGTTGTTGTTTTTTAATTAGGACACACTGTGCTGAGAATTTATACTTAGGAAAAATGTAAATCAAAGTTACTGTGGCTTCTAGAAACTGGATGTGTAGTGACCACCACTCAGCATTGACATTCGCCGTTGCTGGACCTGTGTGAACCTGGAGCTACCACCAAAGCTTTGTGTGCAGAAGGACATGGTCTCATGGCCAAACCGTGAACCAGGTTGTTCCCTAGCATCCTTTTTCCAGAAATCAAGGTAGCCAATAACCATTGCTCCTCAGTGTCTTTTCTGCACATGGAATTTGGCAGTCCCCTACTACCCTTACTTTAAGACAAAAGTTAAAATCATTCAAATCACTGAAGCATCAGGTGTTACACTGAGGATAGCCATGAAAGCAGGTTGTGAAGTAACATCTAGATGTCACCTTTCTGACAGAAAACATATTAGAACGGCAAACACCATTCCGGCCAAAATCCTGTCCATATTGCCAGGAAAGAACTTTGAAAAAAAGATTGCTATGAAGAATATTTTGAATTTGATTTTTGTTTTAGGTGTGTATGGGAAGAAAAGAGATATTTTTCTTTCTCGTCTTGAAAAAATGTTGCATTAAAATATTATAAGAAGCTTTTACAATATTTCCTAAATCAAACACTTAAAACCTTTCATTTGTGCAAATTTTACAAAATGGAATACACTCCTAAAACATATGTTCTGAGTTGTAAAACTTGCTACTACTTTTTTTATTTGTTTATGGGTGGGTTTTAACTTAATAAAACTGAGGAAGTTCTACCAAAATATAACTTGAACAAATAGAACTTTCACCTGAAAACTTGGGAAAAAAATACTTAAAAGAACCATTCATCCATGCCTATGCAAATCTTCACTCCATCCACACTAACAAGCAAAAGGATTCCAATATAGAAACAGAGGCACTTGACTCTAATCTGAGTGACACTAAGAGGACAAAAAGTTTTTGTGAGGAAAAGACTGCGCATGAGACATTTCTGTAGTACAGATGCCTGTGCATGTTAGGGTGAGCAGCGAGAATCTGGGCTGCTTATTTGAACAGCAGTAAGGTAAATACAAAAGCAATAAGATAAAATACTATTAGTTTTCACTGCTTTCTGTCTCTCTCTTATTGAATTTCACTTTTCATTTTCTGATAAGGTCAGCTGGGCAAACCTTTCTGAAACTCCTATATGTTGAAATGTAAATAAAATAAAACAAGCAGGGAGGGCATGAAAAGAAATGACTGGTTCTAATGAGTGTGAGTTTGTACTACAGAGCCAAGAGGAACATCCCACAGGCAGGTCAGATACTGAGGAGGATGTTTACAGCTGCAAAGACATCAGCTGACAGCTCAGCCTGGATGCTGAGCCTGGTTTCTGTCATGGCAATAAGCATCAGCACACTGCCTTTTGGCCACTCTTGGGCATCTGCAGAGCAGAGATGCTACTGCACAGAGGTGACTCAAATGTTTTCCCTCCTCCATCCCTCCTGTGATGCAGCACCAGAAAGGCTCAAGGGAAAAGGATGTACGTGGCTGCCCTCTTTCTCCATCAGGCAGTGAGAAGGTAGGGGGAGGAAGGAGGAGAAAACCCTTCATCCCCATGCATTTCTCTTTCTGCCAGCAGCTGATGGGGAGCTGCTACCAGCCTTTCCATTAGAAGTTTACAGAAAAGGTGAGCTCATCTCATTTGATTAGGACTGTCACCATCAGACAGTGTTTGCAATTAGTCCACGCCAACCTTATTCAGGCTTTGGATGCCTTTCAACAGCGAAAAAGGGAACACTTGAGCTCCATTGAATTGGAGCGTGGCATCTGCTGCATGCTGGGGGGAGAGGTTGGGGGTCAGCACTTGATTTTGATAAAGCGTGCCAGATTAATTGTCTTCGGTAATCCTGTTTGTCATGGTAGATGTGCAGAGAAGTCTTTGTGGCACAGCCTGACATATGGGCTGGCCGGCTGCTTGCCTATTCAGTCCCTCCCAGCACATGCTCTTCACAGTTGGCCTAGTTCCCAGCACCTTGTTTTCCCGGGGAGCCAGCCTCCTGTGACTATTCAGCTGGCCCCCCGCTCCACAAACAGGCTCCCTAATCTTCAGGCCTGTCTGGGCTATTCAAAGTGATTGCACGATTCAAAGAGATCAAGAAAGAGAACGGGGCGGGAGGGGTAAGAGCAAAAAGGTGAAAGAGAGCAGTGCAATTTGGAAAAGAAATAAGCAGCCATGTACTTCAGGCAGAGCTCTTCAGGAGGCTGATTATAGTCCCTCTCCAAATCTGAATCTATCGCAAAATTATACCCTGCCTCTTTTGTAAAATAAATGCTAATAAGAGGTAATTTGGATCCTGCTGATTATTAACTTCAGTGGAGATGGTCTTTTTACCCCACGTTTTGTTATGAATTCTTGGATTTTTCCCCCCGTTAGGATTCATGCTCCACAGCAAAAGAAGAAACTGGAGAGTTAAGGAGCAGGACAAATGTGGCATGACAGAGGATAGGCGAGCATCTAGCTGAGCAGACCAGTCTGGAGTTACTGAGAGACCACAAGCAGATCAGTGTCCTGAGCATGGATCCAGCACACTCATGTTCCCAGAGCTTTAAGTGCAGAGCCTATCCTGCAGCTGTACAGCCACCTTACAACAACTTGCTTCCCCAGGGAAGGGGGAAAAGGAGATGGTGCTAAGTTGATGTGGAAAGTGCTATTTGAGTATACATTTCTTAAGTGCTATTTGAGTATATATTTTATTACAAGTTCATAAATGTTACTTTACGAGAGCTATTAGGATATATAGTGTCTACTTTTTAAAATGGGAGCAGCTTTGAAGAGATGCTGAGAATTCAGTATGTTAGCCAAGACCCTGACTTCTACAGGCCATAACCTAAGCGATTTCAAACCCCATCTTGACTTGGCTAAATCAGATTTTCTGCTAAAGGACAATCTTCTAAGTGTATGTGTAACACATCAGTAGGGAAAAACCAAATCAAATCCAAAACCAACTAACCAACCAACCCAGCAAAAAAAAACCTCAAACACCTCCCCTCCACCCCCAATTAAAAATAAAGCACACAATTTCCCTCAGTACATTTTTGCCTTTTTATGATTCAGAGAAGCAGCAGAAAGAAATGGATGCTTCTGAAATTTATGTCTGATATGAACATGCAGCGAGCGCACTGTGTCCCATCCATAAACTGCCTTGACCCAGAGTATATGTACACCAGTTATTTCCTCTACCAAGAATGTGGTGGCATTAGTGTGGTGTGATTTGCTTGTGCTGTATGGTCATCTGACAGATCTTTACTGTCATCTGCCACATTTCAGCCAATGTTGAAGAATTCTCTAAACCTCTGCCTGACACACTATTAAAATTTGGTATAGTGTCCTGCAAGGAAACAACCAAATCATTGAAGAATGAGAGGAAGTATTTAAGATACTTTAAAAGATTATCCTTTGATTTTTTAAAAGCAATTTTTACCTATTTATGCTTCTCCCATAATGTCTTTAGCATCATCCTCTATTGTTGCCCAGAATTTTCTGATTAACAGTTTGACACATCAGTTCCTGCCTTCTCCTGAGCCCTAGAACCTCCTCTCAGCAAGCTCATCACAGTCACATGCTGTCTTCTGCAAAGGCTCAGCACCACCTAGATAATTCAGTTCAATGTTAAGGAGATCAGAGCTTGTTTGCCCACCTTCCTTTTGCCTACCATTTGGAAGTTTCCCATGCTTATATCAGCTGTCAAAATAATGTTTTAGTGCTGTTTTCATCTCTACCCCCAAGACCACACCTTAGATTGTGTTTTAAGTACAGCATCCATAAGCTGTTTAAGAGGTAAGATTGCATGGGTTTAATATTAGGGAGCAGGCAGTCTATCCCCATGTCATCTCAAGTAAAGACATTGTGCATATTTATTTGATTCTTGCCTTTATTTCTGCTGCTGCTGCTTTCACTGAGCTTCATTTCACCTATTTCCCTGTATACTGAAATAAATAAGGTGTTGTAATAACAATTAAAGGACAACCAACACCTCTTAAGTGTCCCATTCCAAGTGGTTGTGTAGCCTGAATGAGAGCTGTAGAGCAGAACTACCATCTTCTGTTCAGGCCTGTGGTTTCTTACTGTTCCTGATGGACAAATCATTTTTTAGCTTAATACAAAAATTAATTTCTGAGACTGCTGTTCTTATAGTAGGGACTAGCATAGACAAATGATCTAGATGAACACAGCGAACTGAAATTGCCATGGGGCTGCTTTTGGCTAAAAGCAGGCATATCTTTTGATAACATGAAGCCTTTGAGGGCACTAAGTTTTTGCTGGGTGTGTGCTGAAGGAAAGTGGTGGGTGGCATGCTCAAGTCAGCAATCTCATTTTTAAGCAGTTTTGTTTTTGCAGCAGGATATCTCAATTTATTTTTGCAATAGTGTTGATATGTCTCTTAGAGATACACATATCTTCATCTTTGAAGACTGCCCTTTTAATGGTCAATGATAAAAGGTATTTCTGTAACTCTGAATTTATTTGTTAATATATCTGCAACAATATAGCTTTTCCCCTCATAAACAAAACTTCAGGAATTCTATTTGTTGCAGACAGATATAATAGAAAGAGGACAAGCATTCCAAGTATTAATATTCAAGGCAAGTATTTTCCAATTCCCTGAGAAGTTGAAAGTTTCATCCATCCTTGGAAAAATATCCTGATCTAAGAAATGTTTATAAAGACAATTATCAGAAAAAATATGTAGAACCTCAAAATCTGGTATTAATACTTCACACCAACAAGTTCACTCAGGAGATAAAATTTTACATGACTGTCAAGTCAAATTTCTTCCATAATGTCTAGGAAGAATGAGAAAAAAAAGAAATCAGTAAATAATCCAAACTGAATTGCTGTCATTGAGTGAATTTGAGTCAAGGTGAAGTGGTCCCAGCACCAGCCTTCCAGAATTCAAGAAACGTTTGGATAATGCTCTGAGGCAATGGTGTGATTTGTGGGGTGGTCTGGTAAAGGACTAGAAGAGCTTTCCTTTAATGATCCTTGTGGGTCCCTTCCAACTCTATATAGTATAGTCTAGGGAATTTTAGCTATACAAATTATTCCAGTTACATTTTAAACAGAAGTGAGTAATTTAAGGAATACCTTAAGACTTTCTTAAGAAAGAAGGAGGAATGTTCTTTCCTCCGGTGTCTCTGTAAGTTGGCCATGGGCCAACTTGCCAACAACAAATAGGAATTTCTAATACCAGCTATCCCTGGTGCACCCTTTTCCTCTTGTTTAAATCCACAAAGATTTATGAGGAATGAAACACCTTCTTGCTTTAGGGATAGTTTGAAGGATTTCAGTATTTTTAGCAACCAAATGCACAGTGAAAGATTCTTCAAAGATTAAAATAAAGTAGAAACTGAGGCTATCCCTGTGAATTTAGTAAACCCCTTTAATACATTTTGAGTAATGCTTGCTATGTATTTTGATGGAAACCAAGGGCAAACTTCTGGTGTAGTGTGTAACCTAGTACATCTCACATAGAAAATAGTAGAGAAGGCAGGGAATGAGTTAATCTGTGCCTTCTAACTTGCAAGTTAAAACCAAACAAGCAACATTAACAGACACAAAAGGTGCTTTATCGAGATACATTTCACAGCATTAAGCAGCTCTTGGAAGTAGATTGTTGATTTGGACAAAGTCACCTCTCAAAAACAAGTTGTTCTCAGTGGATAAGCAAGCCATAAATAGTGTGATTGTGTCCCTGCCATCTTCTTAATAATACTGTTCTCCTTCTGATACCTTTTGCAAAACTATTTTTTATATTTCTACAGGGAATAAACTAAGTTCCAGATCCTTCCTGGGTTCTTGGGCTTATTAGTTACCAAAAACCATCAAAAAACTGTAGTTGAACTACGGAACACATGCATGTCATTTTGTTGTAGGAAAATAAAAACTATAACGTATGCAGTGAAAAGTCATTGACATAACAAGTGCTTCATGTTACTAGAGACAAGCTATTATTTTCCAATTTCTCAGTACATATCTACAATTCCATTTCTCTGGAGTCTTTGAAAAACCCAAAAGTAAAAACAGGAATTGAAATTAATCTAGTCACTACATATTACATTACCTCTTTTATTTTTTGACATTAACACTTAAGTACCATACCAAAGTAAAACCAAAAATGATATTCCAGCCTTATGACATTTATATCAGTTGCCTGACATCAGTGAAGGTAAGAACTAGTCATTTGCATCATAAAGTCCCCAATGAAAACACAAATAACTCCCTGTATTATAAATAGAATATACCTTCTGTATCTTCATGAAAGCAGCATAATGTTTTATTTTAATTATAAGTATTTTGTATTTTCACAAGAAGGAATAAATTCAGACTGACTCAGTTCTTCATTAGTGTGAATCTATGTGCCTATGAGTAGCCAAGAGGTGTGCTGCTATCCTGATTTAGGAGCATTCACTACATTCCTGCTTTGAAGACAGAGTATATTTCTGTAGCTAATTTACCACATTCTTAGGGTCTTGTATGGAGTTGGGTAATGAAACAAAGAAAACTAAGGTAGGACGATCAGAGCGCCAGAGAAGCTTTTGCAAAGCAGGGAATGTCTTTTCGTTTGTATCATTCACAACTTTATTGACTAAGAGAGGAATAAATTAATCTCAGCACACTGTTTTACATTCTTGTTCATACCTTCATTTTAAGGTCAAAAAGGTCCCTGTCATCTCACTGAACATGTCAGGAGGGAGAGCAAGGCCAGGGCTGTGAGGACACATACCTTTGACAAGTAACACAGTTGCTCTGGCTGAGACTTCTACTTTCTCCTTTGGTCCCTCTGATCAGTAACTTCAGGGTGAACCTCATTATTCCAGCACTTGAAAGAAATACATCAGAAAGATTTACAAAGTACACAGGATAAAGATTCAAAAAAGGATTACATATGCAGTAAATGTTACCTAGTGTTTTGCCATGCATTTTTTAAAAATAATCCTGAGACAGAAGCATGGTTTTGGGTTGGGATTCACCTCATTTAACTTCAATAACTTAAAAGTCAAGCGCCTAACTAGAGCTCAGTTTTAGAGCACACAGAATACCCAGGAGGAGCCACCATCTTCTCCAGAGGGCAATTAGTCCTGTTCTAAGACACCTGATCTCAAGTTTTGTTGTAGTGCATTAATTTGGTTTATATTGTGTTTAATGCATTCATTTGGTTTATATTGTGTTTAATTTTTATCTTGGGTTTTGTAATGTTTCTTCTGTTCTCTGGAAACTGTATCACGTGGTTTGTCCCTGTTCAGCCCTGCCCATCCTCCCACACTGGAATGTAACCCAACTCTGTTCCACTCCCACCTTGTCCCTGATTGGGGAGTGGCTTGTCCCTGCCTCTAGCTCTAGGCCCTTCCCCCCAGATAAAAGCCCTGGGAGGAGGGTGGGGTGGAGGGGCGGTGGGGCAGTCTCTTTTGCACATGGACAGGGACAGGGATGGGACCAGACTAGGCTCCGGAGCTGGAAGGGCCAAATAAAGCCCTGATTCCTCCTGGACAAAGAGCAGACTCTTTCCTTTTGCCATCAACGGATGCCTGTTCTCTCTAAAGAACGGCAACAAGGTTTAACCTTTGGAATGACAATTTCTGTGTTAAATACGAGGGGGGAAATGAGTGGTGTAATTCAGATGGATAGATTTCAGTTCAATTAAAACCTCCTTTAATGTTACTGGTGGAATTTTTTTCAAGTAAAAGACATTAGGATTTTATCTGACTGTTGTTATTACACACTTCTGTAATGCTGTGAGACCATAATGTTCTCCATACTCCATAGAATAGAATATTATTCTGCCCAATAAGGACTTGATATTTCAATGGATGCAGTTTTTACTTTAAAAGAAGCTATCAAAGTAAATTTCCATGCTCTTTTGCTATTTGCTAGAAAATAAAATTATTCTCCACAGAAATGGCATGATAATTTTAGTATTCTCTGGTTTAATAAGACAGCTTGCACCATTCAAAATAGTATTTCAGATAAACTGCCCAGCCATTGTAAATGCCTTCCAAGAAAAAGAAGGGAGAACAGAGGCCCCACAAGTCAGAAGTAATGCTAATTCCTCTGTGTGAGAAGGCTACTGAATCTGCATCACCATAAAATCTAAAGTGCAATTAATGTGACTGAATTGGGAGACATATATTTTTTTCTTAGTGATACCTACCCTAGTACTGAGCAGGAAATTCAGTCTTCAAAGAGTCAGAAGAAGAAGTTGCTCATTTATTGTCAAATTATGCAAAAAACCACCAAGGAGTGCATAAAGATTCTGTCGAGCTAAGAGGGGATCACATGTGATCATGGAATCTGAAAAGGTGAATTTATCAGTCTTTTCTGGACAGGGCCTCTTTTAGCCCCCAGCCCTTTTCTTTCTGACTTCTCTATTTCCCTTTCCCCCAGTCTCTTCAAAGCTTCCAGCCACTGTCATAATTTTGCATGTTTGCAAATGGATTAAGCAGAGCCCTGCTTCTCAGAAATCCCCTGCAATCAGCTGGCTCACTCCATCTCCCTACCCCCAACCCGCTGCTCTCCCCCTCCACTGTGCACAATGTCCTGGTGACAGGTGGTTGCTGCTTTCTGTAATTCTGGATACAGCTCCAGTCAGACTCAGTGGCCTGTAAAAAAACCTAGAGCTTACGAAGAGAAAAAGCTCTGGCTCTGAAAGTGCTGAGACAGGCTGGTATGGGGACTCGGTACAAAAAGCATTCAGTACAAAAAGCCAAACCCAAATGAAAAGAGCTGCTGCCAGGATCATCACGGAGTCCTCTGCTGCACAGATGTCTACTGAACTAAGCTGAAACTGATGAGTCTTTTATCATGGCCCCAACCCCCTCTCCCCATAGATACCCACAGCAAGACTCAGCTGCCTGGCTCAATTATTATTATTCCAAGGGACACATGACACTCAGAGAATTAAGCTCAGATAGGTCTGTCTGGCAGAATTCCTTTATTTTTTTTTTTTTTTTCTTTCATTTTTTTTTTTTTTCTTTTTTTTTTCCCCTTTTCTTTTTTTCTCCTTTTTCTTTTTCTTTTACTTTTTTCTTTTTTCTTTTTTTTCTTATTTTTTTTTCCTAGTCAGCAAAAAGCTAATTAGTTAGTTTACAGGAATGGGAAAGATTTGAGTGCACTCTGGTAGCAGTAGAAGCAGTGTTATAACAAACAAATTACTTTCAGTACACTCAATCAGGAGAGAACTAACAAAGGTGGCCTCTGCAACTTGGTACTTACATGCGTCCTCTGTGTTTTACTGCCTCCCTTGCAGCATTTAGCTATTCCAGTCAAATAGAAACAGGGCTGTTAACTGTGTGTTAACATGTTCAGTCTGTGATCTATGCACATTTTACCCCTTTACCTTGTTCTATGCCTGCAAGTTTCTTGCACAGGTTCTTCCCATGTATTATAAAACGGGTTTATAAATTATGAGCCAGTTGAAAACTTGTGATGGGCTATAACTCAGAAAGAATTCAGCACCTAAAAGCCCTTTGCTCTCCAAGGCTCAGTTGATGTTTACTTTTCAGTATGTCTGAAGCACACACTTATTTTCATTGTCTTGCTATCAAACATGGGACGTAGACCTTGTTTTGTTAGAGCGCCTGTCAAACACCTGTTAATTTCTCTGAAAGCAGCAGGGTATAAAGCAAGCAAGGGCAATGGAAACTGGGCACCTTGTGAACCTTGGCTATAGAGGAGAGAAGTGAGTGAAAGAGAGCTGCCTCTGGTTACTGCAGGTGCTGCAGTTTGTTAAAGAACAATTTTCAAGAAATGTTGAACAGGCAAAACATAAAGATCCCATTGTTTATATATTAGAATGGACAGCCAGCAGGGTTTTCACTTTAACCATCTGCCTTCCAACTTTTATATAAAAATTCTGCTCCCTAATAAATGTTTAACACATTAGGACACATATATTGCTGGAAAGAAACCAAACCAAACTCCTTCTGCTTCACAAGGATAAATTAGCAAGTGAAAAGCAAGACTTTCCAAACCCTCTTTTGTATGAATACAATCATTTAACTTAGATCTCGGAAAGCTGAAGGTCTAGTCACTAATCTACTGACTCCATCACAGAAGGGTGAATTTAATTTGGGAACTGCTGGCTCCAGTAGAACATTTAGTTCTACCAACTTGAAGAAATTTATGTGATAAGCCTTTTTATCAGCTTTTTTTTTTTTTTTTTTTTTTTTTTTTTTTTTTTTTTTTTTTTTTGTTTGAGCCAAACAGCAGGTCAACCAAACAAAAGATGTGCTTTACTGGCTAAGAAGTTAGCTGGTTATCTTTTTTGGCTCGACTGTGCCCTGCTTTATCTTCAGTGGGTGATGAGACATACAAATCAGTGTCTACATGGAGAGGTGACATGCTGTTTACACAGCAGGCTTGTATTATGCTAGCAATCATATATGGGTAATAAATTAAACTGCATCAAGAAGCCAAAGTTTTGCCCTATTGGAACAAGGTCTTTTTTCTTATAGTTTTACCAAGAGCCTGATAAAATATACAGATTTCTCCTGTAAACTGTACCAAAGCACTCAGGTTTGACAAAGTTAAACCTGGAAATGTTAAGCATTTCTCTGTTGAACTTTAACTGGCCTTATTGGAAAGCTTAAATCTTGCATGTAGCCCTGAGCTGGCTTTGAGCATCTGTATTGCCTTGCAAACACTCGCTACCTTTGCAGGCAGGACCAAGGAAACTTTGTGACACTTTGTTCTCCCAACAAAGGCCTCAGGACATTATTGATAAGGGAGTGGAGAAACGTGAAAGCAGCTGGACAGCAAGACCAATGCACCTGGATCTGCACTAAAGGGGAGAGTGGGGCCAGTTTTTCACCGCGGGCTTGCTCCAGAGATTGTCTGGGTGGTTGGTGGTTTTGGCGAGTCCTGAGCTTATGAATCATGATGCAAGTGTAGCTGCTGTGTCCTGTATCAGGTCTTGTTTGCAAATCCCCACTTAGTCATCAAAGAGATTAATGCAGACAGCAACCTGGGAGCCTTTTCTCACAGACAGCTACTAGTTTCCTGCTTCCAATTCTATCACTGATTTTGTTAGGCAAATCTCAGAGAATCTCCTCAAGTGAAGATATAAACACAGTGGAATTTAATAGTTCAGCAAATAAAAGCATGCAACTATACTTTCACCTTCATTGGAAGGTGGGGTTTTGTGGGTGTTTTTTTGTTTTTTGTTTGGGTTTTTTTTTGTTGTTTTTTTTTTCCCCATTTCAACAGAAAGAGCTCCAACAAACATGGTGTCTTTCTGATTCAGCACAAGGGGTTTGTTGTTGTTTAGACTCCTGTGTGCAAACAATACTTGAAGTCATTGGGCCAAATTTATCCCTAGATTAAATGCACTGATGTCAATGTAATTACAGTAGGAATTAATTTGCCTCACTGATATAATTTTCTGGATCTTATATCTACTTCCAAAATGCAATTAGAATCCAATTTCCTCTGTCTTTTATTTTGGAGCTTGGCAGCTTGAGTTTCCCCACAAAGAGACTGGGCTAACAAAAAAAAAAGTACCTCCTGGTCACTTACCTGATCACTGTTGTTGGTACTAGCACAAGGGAGAAACTGCTCTGAGGTTTTGCACAGTTTAAATGGAAAACACCTGCATCTTAGCATTGCAGCTTAAACTGAACCCAGGAGATCCACAGTCCTGATTTAACTCCCTTAATTTTCTTTTCACAGGTTTTGGTTCAGTCGGTCTGACGAAATACAGCATAGCAATTGATTTTGCTGTGAGCGTACTGGGTGTCTGTGCACCATGAATCTGTTGTATATTAATGCCATTACTTGGGAAATATTGACTTGCTCTGTGCCATTACAAAGGATTACTGAATCAGACAATATTGAGCAAATGTTTATTATATTAGGTTTTAAGTGACTTTATTAATAAATGTACCAGCTGTCTCATCATTTGCACCAGATCCAGGTACAGGTTTGCTAAATACAAACTTTTTAAAAAGTGTATCCTGTTACTTTCTAAAAGCTTCTGTATCAAACTCAGTAATTTGCTTGTACACAATATTGTACTGATCTCATTAAGAAACCTACAAAATACTACCAAAAAAGAAATTAGGGTGTTTAAAGTAATTATCAAGGAGACCCATGAAGGCAAGCATGAATTTTCCACCTCTTACAGAAGTTGATCGGTCTGAATGTGCTTTCAACTAGGAGCTTATGCTGAATCACAACAAAAAACACCATCATTAATGTGAAGAGAAGCTCGAACTGAGGTTTTGCTCACCACTTCATGGCAGCATTCATATTTATTTGCCAGGAGGGAAAATATTGAACAAAATAATCCTGCTCTTCTTCATAAACGTGTTCTATAACTCCTTGCTTCTGTCTGTCATGCATAAAAGTGTAGCAATCCAAACTGGAAATATGGCAAGTAATAGAAAAAGTGTATGACAAACTGAAGGAAAAGACAGGGAAAAGACAGGAAATGACACCATGGAGCAGGAGAAAAAAATAGATGAAAAATGAAACATTAGCAATCATTCCATTGTTAGAATAATCCATTGGACAGAGCTCATACCAAACTTGCCTGTTTCTGGGAAAACAACAGAAAGAGATTATAGTCACTTCTCAAAGACCACATTTTCTATACCGAAGTCACTAATATGCAATCTACAGCAGCAAAGTCCCCACAAGGAGAGGGCAGCCATGGATTACACCATCCTGGTCTGTGATGCCCCAATTGCACCAGGTGGAGAAGGGCCAGAACTCCTCAAAAAGAGGGGCTGCATAGGGCCAGTCACAGAGGCTCAAGCTGAGATCAGCTCTCCAAGGCCCAATATCTTCCATTGTGCTTGCTGGTTGAAGTCCTCTCAGGGCATAGATTAAAGAAATGCTGATGTGTATGTGTCTTGGTTTGAAAAGACAGGTGTCTGCTAGGGAGAGGCAGGGCCTCTCTAGGAATGGGGAATTCCAATCCCTTCCCTCCAAGTTATTATAATTTAGAAGATTAAAGAGGCTTTTCACTCAGAGCTATGGGGAAAGGAATAACAGTCCTTTACTAGTAAATATAACAGGACAAACAACAACAACTACAGCAATAATAATAAACAGAACCAGGAACCTTGAGGGGCTTTGTTTCACAAGCCTGGGGCAGTCTGATCTCTTGGGTCTCTTGGGACCCCGAGAGCACCAAGCTGAAATGGTGGGACACTCCAGGGCTGATGACTGGAAACGGTGGTTGTCCTGGCAGGCAGGGTGGGGGGTTGTCCCGGCAGGCAAAGTGAGCAGTGCTGAAGAAGCCGCGAAGGCTGGACGGGTCTGGCCCAGCTCCAGCAGGGCAGGCGAGGAGCTCTGAATTCCTGGGCGCTCCAGCAGATGATGGATGGTGGTAGAATTCCCAGGACCGGACCCTCCATTAACAGTGGACTCTTCACGCAGCCAGCAGTCGCCTGACTGTCCTCTCCAATGCCGAGAGCAGGAGAGGGCACCCTCAGCTCCCGAGCACTGAGCCTTTCCCTCCCCCAAACTTAAGTCTACTGTTCTCACCACTTCTTTTGTGTGGGTTGAGCACCCTCTAAGCATTAGTATTTAGTCTCTTAGCAACTTATGGGGGGGGGGGTGGAAATTCTATAGGGAAAGAAAAAAAAACAAAAAAACCCAAACCTAACCCCCAACAATGTTATATTCCATTGATTTACGTAACAAACCCCTCATGAAGTTGCTGTTGTATAATACTTTGCTGATGGAAAAGAATTAGTAAAAAACCGTTTGATCATAACATGCTGACTGCTGTAGAACAAGTTACAAAAGACCATAAATCAGAAAAAGATGGAAGTGTTGTTCGTAGGATGAGGAACTGAATATCCCATGTCAAGTTGGATTCACGTTGCAAGCTTCTATTTAGACAACTAGCTACAGAGTGCTAACCCCTTCCTCATAACCTGAAAAATCAGTGTTGCAGTGTTTTGATTTCATGGTGGGTTTTTTTGTCCTTTATTGGAAAAAAAAAAAAAAAAAAAAAAAGGCAAACAAAACAAGCTGTTGTTTTTCTAGCAGGAATTTTTGACAAAACAAAAAGCTATGAAATTAAGTTTCAGAATGTTTGTAGAATGACAGTTATGTGTCAAGAACCTTTAATGGTGAAGGGACTGTTACACAAATGGCCTCCATGAGCAGTTCAAACCTTAGCAGCAGTTTACAGGAAAAGTGGGCCTGAATGACTTTGCATAACAAATGAATTGTTCCCAAACATCTGGCAAATAAATTTGTGTAGAGAGTGATCTATATAATGGTTGCATTGACTTTCTCTACTCCTTTATTTTAAGAGGTTGATTTTCTACCCTGTATTTTGTTTTCAGTTCTATAATTGTGACTCCTATACCTGTAGACGATCAAATAAATTGTGACAGAAACCTTCAGTAATCTTAGTAGGAAACTTCAAAACAGAGAAGTCTAATGAAGGAGTGGCAAAATAACCTGATCTACTTGTAATAAATACAATCGACCAAATTCGATAAATCAAAATTTTGGAATTTTATTGAGAGACAGAATGACAGTCTCGGACACAATTAAAAGGACAGCGTCGAGCCCGGGGTTGGCGCTGGGTGAACGCAGCAACACACTTAGCTAGTATGTTACCCCCCAAGTTCACATTTCTGGCTTGGAGCAGTCTCTTTTTATACACTGGATCGCTGAGAGAAAATCGGGACATCGAGAATCCTCCTTCCGAGGCAGCCTCATTAGACATTCATGTTCCAGTTCTGGGATTCTGAATAGGGCAGCTGGAGGGAACAATGCTGTTAATGGCTGAGTCCAGATGTGGCGTGAAGATGTTAATTTCAGGAGGAGACGGATGAGATATCGATCTGATGTAATCATCTGGTTCTCCGGGCTATCATCTCCTTTTTCCGTTGTCTTTGTTCTCCCCTTAACGATTCCCGGCAGAGGCATCCCCGTGTCCCCTCTTCTGGTAATTCCAATCATGGTTTCTCGTGTCCCTCCCATGTCTTTTCAGGCAAAAGAAATTCTTGTACCCTTCTCTGGGCTGATTTCATCTGAGTTAACTCTTAGCATACTGAGAATTAGAAATGAAACTTCTACTTATATAGGTTGTATTACATTTTACATCTTTTAACACGAATTAACTTTAGGACATATATCACATACTGATAATGTACAGTAAGATTTTAAAATGAAAGTATATAGGATAAAGTAAAAGAGATCAGTGGCCTTGTCTGTTCATTGCCCTTAAACCTTCTGTTGCAATTAGACATGAAGTGCACATTACTATAAAACCAGTTGTGTTAAGCAGGGGAAAACCCAGCTAGCTACAGAGAAGGAAGATTTCCCATCTTCCTGGATTTTTTGATGTGTCAAACTAGCTTGACTGCATCAGCAGACTCATTAAGGAAATGTCTTTTTGCTCCTTACATAAATACTTTCCCTCTAGTAAATCTCCTTTTTCCTCTCGCAGTTTACTGTGAATAGTTATTTGAAGAGAAAGAATGAAAAACTCAAGCCTCAACTATCATTGTGATATCCATCTAAGATCCTCATTTATTGTTGCCAGGAAGAGGTTTACTGAGCCAATGCCTCTCTTTCAAAGTGATATCAATTTTGTACTCTTTGTAAATGAGGTGCACTTGCATCACCACAGTGTTGCATGAGTGCTGGTTGGAAATGTCACTGGCTAAAGAGTAGTTTGATTAATGATTCTAGATCACATGAGTTTGGTTGCCTTTGTCAGATAAACAAGCCATGAAAAATCCCAGTGGACACCTACATTATCCACTAGGTGGTACATAAAGAGGATACCTCTTAGGCTAAATAACTAAAAATGAAGAATATCTGTGAGGAAGAAAGCAACAAACTTGAATGTAATTAAATCAGAAAACAATTAGTTGCTATTAAATTTTTCATATCAGAATTCTATGTCATTGCACATCCAAGCTCTTCTAGCCTATTGAGACATGTTTCTTCATCTTAAACCTCTTAATTTTAATCTCAGCGCTGTTCACCTGCTGACTACTAAACAGAGACTGATTTTTGAATTTATGTATTTTATTGGAGAAAGAGGAGACAATTTAGAGATGTTTTGGGTAGAGTGAGGAGGGCTAGTGCAGCAAAGGGGAGGCAGTCACAAAATATATTCCTTGTCAAAATAAAGAAATAACTGAGCTTTGGCGAGCACTTCCCTTTGACACCCATCCCCACACTCAATTTAATTTGCATTGCCAAATTAAATACTTGGAAATACTGACCTTTCTAAAACAGAAGAAGCAAGAGAGATAACAGCAAAAAAGTAAAACTTCAGCAAAACAATAATGGATGATTATTTTCCAGTGTAAGAGCACAATCAATAAAGGCATTGATATTCCTCTGCAATGTCTTGAAAATAATTAGCATACTTTTCCCTTTTTTTCATGTAAAAGAAGTATTGTGAACTGCTATGTCAAGCAGCCGACTTTAGTTAGTTTAGGTGTATTTTCAGTATAGCCTCTGGGTTCATGGGTATGTACCAGCAGGTATAAAACAAGTGGCTTTTTTACACTAAGGGCATATACCATCTTTATTGAAAGACTAATAAGTATATCTTTGTCTTTAACTATATGCTTAATTCCACTGATATGGTTAAATATAAAGGGATGAATGGGTTAGATGAGGTTGATGCAATTTACCTATGCTTCAGTGAGCAAGGTCAGGTTTTCAGAAGTGAGATTATCACTGATTTCCTTCTAAGTTGTCTACACTCAGCCACTGAGTTATTGAAGTAGTTCTGGTTGGCTGGTTTTTGGATATGGATTTTTTTCTTTTCTTAGCAAAGAAGTAAAACATTTTCCACCGACTTATCTCTTTTTCCTTGATGTATGAGAACAGCCTTCTAGATACCATACTACAGTAAACAAAGACATCTTTCAACTGAGCAAATATTGAGCAAAAGTGACTTGTCCTGTAAAGGAATAACACTTAACCTTGAGATCTATGTGCTGTTTTCATGATAAGTGCTGCCCACCATAGGAAAAGATAAGACTCCAGACCATCTATAAGGAATCTTACTGTGCACAAGTCCATGAGACTTCACAAAATAAATCCAAGTGTCTTGAGGGAAATGACAGATGAAGCTATTAAGCTTTCTATCATATTTGAAAATTTGTTGCAGACTAGTGAAGTACTGTCACGGTTTACCCCCAGCTGGCAACTGAGCACCATGCAGCCAATTGCTTACTTTCCTCTGGCATTGTGGCAGAGAAGATTGGAAGAGTAAGGTTGAAACAACTCATGGATCGAGATAAAGGCAGGAAAGTGAACTTCCCATGGGCAGAGGGCAGATGTTAAGTCTTCTTCAGGAAAGCAGGATTACATCATGAATAATGGTTACCAAGAAAATCAGAATGCCATCACTCCAATTGTCCTCCCTTTCCTTCCTCTTCACCTTGTTTTTAATTTCTGAGCACGATGGAAAATATCCCATTGATCAGTTGGGGTCAGCTGTCCTGGTTGTGTCATCTCCCCACTTTTCATGCTCCCCAGCCTACTTGCTGGTTAGGTGGTGTGAGGGGCAGAAAAGGCCTTGGCTCTGTGTAAGCACTGCTCAGTGATAACAAAAGCATCTCTATATTATCAACAAAGATTTATGCCCAAATCCAAAACACAGCCTCATACAAGCTACTGTGAAGAAAATTAACTCTATGCTAGCCAAATCCAAGGATAGAAGTTTCCCTGGAGTTGCAAAAAGGAGAAACATAACCCCCAGGTTTTAAAAAGGAAAAAGATTTGTGGAGAGCAGGTCAAGGGAGGTGATTCTCCCATTTACATCACTCTTGTAAGACCTGGAGGAGGTCTACAAAGATGACTAGGAGACTAGAGCACCTTGTCTATGAGGACAGGCTAAGAGATTTGGGATTGTTCAGCTTGGAGACAAGGCACCTCCCAGGTCCCAGGGACACCTCACAGCACCTTCCAATACCTGAAGTGAGCGTATAAGACAGCTGGAGAGGGACTTTTTACAAGGGCATGTAGTGATAGGACAAGGGGTAATAGTTTTAAACTGAAAGAAGGTAGATTTAGATTAGGTGTTAGGAAGAAATTCTTTACTGTGAGGGTGGTGAGGCGCTGGAACATGCTTCCCTGGTAAGCTGTGGATGTCCCATCCCTAGAAGTGTTCAAAGCCAGGCTGGCTGGCCTTTGAACACTTGGTCTAGTGGGAAATCTCCCTGCCTGTGATGGGGATTGATTCCCTTCCAATCCAAACCTTTCTTCAATTTATTTAAATAATGGAATTAGGGGCTGGAATATGAAGTTTTATAAAGTTGGAGGTTTTTTCCTTTAAATACAAGAACTGAAGTCAACTTGAAATTACCTTGCAATTAAGTCAGTGGACTTTCAGTAACTACCGATTGGACATAATTCACTATGTCATTAGTTTCTGAGCAATTTTGTCACATTGCAATCCCTCCTTCAATATGTAGCTTAAATGGAAGAACTAAGAGCTGAACAATATACAAGCTGTAATTTTATCCTCCAAACTACAACAGCTGGAAGAGGATACTTCAATTTTTAAAAGCTCATATAGATTTATAAAGTGGAAGTACCACTGGCTGCTTCAGTTCTGACAGCTGTCAAAATTTATTTAACAGCACCAGATTTATACAAATTATATTTGCACCTAAAATGAAGCATTTTCTCCCTTTCAGTGGTTTAATGGAAATAATAGTTAAACTTTTAAAATAAAGTTATTTCTATCCATGTAAATTTTGTGTACATTTTATATATAGGTATTTAAACTGAATATTGTAAGTAGGAGCTACTGTCCCTTCCAAAATCTCAAGTAAATTAGGGAGCATGAGAAGGAAGGAAGGATGGGATTTCTAACAGTTTCTCTGTAAGTGGAGCTGCAATGGGAAGTGGCACTGATGTGTTCTCCTTTGCACATGCACTGCTCCTTTGTGCTGCTCCAAGTGGGCAGATGTGTTTATACCTCCTGGCTGTTTATTTTTGTCCTCATTCTGGACAACTCTTGGAGTTTCAGGGTTTCTGTGGAAAAAAATTCTTTTCTATGGAGAAGCTTTTTACACTCCAGACTTGACAAGATGTTACATTAGATCACAGAAAAGATAAGGTTTGAATGAAAAGATGGAACCAATCATTCTCAAATCCAAAGCAGTTTATACTGGCTTGCTGAATTTTCTTCACATTCTGAAACACAAAAGCCCAAACAAACTATAACCTGTACAATCAAAACCAGACAAAAGCATAATTATGATAATCTAATGAAACCAGCTCTAATAGTGACAGGGCAAACAACTTCCATGGTGCTCAGGACCCAGCCCCAAGGCTGTCTGCAGTGAGGCTACCACTGTGAGACAATCTGTTCATGGGCAGGCACAATCCTAGGGAATTACTCAAATGTTAGACCAGAACTACTGTGTTTCTAAAACACGGCCCAAGGTGCACAACTGAGACTGACACAGAACCACAGGAATTTAATATCATATCCTAAGTTAATTCTTTCGGGACATGGTCAAAGCTAAGTAGCTTTGTTTTAAGGAATTTCACAGATTGTGTGCAAATGCATTTGTGTGTGGTTATACACCCTTGTCCTCTCAATCAACATCGCTGATTCCCCATGGGAGTGTTGGTCTTTAGGCACTTTACATGGCAAATAGGGACCGGGCTTTGCCCTCTGCACTTCTCTGCTGGAAACATTTAGGGTTTCTTAGAGTGGGGTGAGGTAGACAAAATTTAGCAGGGTGGAAGATCACAGATTTTCTTCTAGACTGGTGCATCTGTACACTTCATTCCACTTTACACTACTGTAAGGAATAATAATAATAATAATAATAATAATAAGAAGAAGAAGAAGAAGAAGAAGAAGAAGAAGTGCATGTTTTGGAAGTTTACTGCCCTCATTTAAAAATATCTGCAGCATTTCTTTGAAATAGAGTAATCCTGATAGTGGTCACTGATTGCTTTCTGTTGTTTGTAGAGGCCAGAAAGGCCTAAACAGCATCAGTGATTGGAAAAGGTTGTAGGCTAGACTCTTTTCATTCTTGAAAAGCAACTCCAGTTTCAAACTACTCTCAAAGCACCGTCAAGGTAGGACAAGGTAGGACACAACAGCTGAGAGAAATCTTTGAGTAATTAGATCTCAAACACAAATAAAGAACGTTGTTTTTCTTCATGGATACACAATTACTTTGACATTTTCTCTTAACTTGGATAAAAGTTTACATTTCAGCTATCAAAGTAAAAAAAAAAAAAAAAAAAATCCAAACGAAACCGTTAGATTTAGATTGAAATTGAAAACTGCAGCTCTGCCATCACTTTAGAAAGAACTCAGAGGCTTTGGTGCCTGAGTCAGGCATTTAACCTGAAAGTTGACAGGGGCTAGAGCTGCCATGTCTGCAAACATGCTATATACATAGATAGCAGAGGAGAAACATCTTGTAAACCACCCTTGTAAAAAGCACTCTTAACAAGGCATGCTCTGGTTGCAAGAAAATTAGGAGATCCAATCTGGACAAGTAGGTCAGCAAGATGCCTTCATGTGATGGTAGGACCAGGATGCCCAGATTGCTCAGGTAATAAGCAGGGAAGTAGAGGATGTTTAATTAAGCAAAGAAATTATTTCTTCCTTCTTGGGTGAGGAAATTGGGGTGAGCATAAGGGATCCCTCTGTTCTAAACTTCTAAAACTTTTGAACTTTTTAGCTTTTAAAAGGAAGAGAAGCCCCAGACCAGATAACATCACATGAAAAAATTTATTCCACCTGGGGAAAGTTTTATAATATTTGTTAGTTGTCAGGTAACTGCAACTAATAAATATTATAAAAACCTGCCAGGTTTTATAACAGGAGATGCTGCCCATTTATGACTGGAAAACCCAGTTTGTTGTGTAGTGATGAATTGGTGCCTGCTCTCAGATGGTCTCATTCCAAATGTAGTATGAAGATACTTTCCTTTTCTACCTTTTTTTTTTTTTTTTTAATTAATTTATTTATTTATTTATTTATTTATTTATTTCTGTTGGTTGATTGGTGGGTTGGTTGGGGATTTTTTGTTGACAGACAGCTTGCTAAGAATTTCAGTTCATTCCTCTTCTAGAAGAACTCAGTGTGTACCAGTTGTTCTCCAAGAGTAGCCTTCATGCAGCACACAGCTGGCAAAGCATAGGCAGACAGTAGCAGGAATAGTTAGGTCCTTTCCTGAAAACCTACCTGGACTATTACAATGAAAAGAGAAGAATTTTCTTCTTCACCAAAATACCTCAGGGTGCTTTCTGTGTACACATTTATTTACAAGTTGTTTCCCAATGGCCTGGAACTGTTTTGCTTAGACCTGATCAGGGTGATGATTATAGGTGGCCCTCCCAGCCTATGAAGAGAGGAAGAGAAGATGGGACCAAAGATGCCTCTTTGGTGAAGGAGGTAGGTATATGTGGAAGCAGGAGATCTCACAGAGTTTTTAGGCTTCTTTGAAAGAAAAAAAGTGTTAATAACTATAAAATGTCAGTAGTTTGAAGAAAAAGTGCTGGATTTCCTAGGAAGGTAGTCTTCTACAATTTCTCACCCAGAAAATAGGATGTTGGGGAGATAAAATGTTGTATTTATTTTAATTTTAAAGCATTGGGTATTATTAGGTATTATATAAAGCATTATACCACTAGGTATATAGAGTTTAAGGATTTTTCTCATTTGTTGTTTTGGTGTGTGTTTTGTCTACAAATAGAAACTGTGCACATGAGAAAAATCTATTTCAAACTACATAGAGAACAGACTTTTGTGAGTAGCTATTCCAGTTATTAGAGATTTTATAAATTAATGTTAGTTGTTTGTTTATTAAAGCTGAATTTTTTGTGTGCACGTCAAATACATTTGGAAGGCAGAGAAATAAAGTGTGATTATCAGGAAAAAAACAAACATAATTATGGAAAGCAATGCTAAAATACTAGAAGAAATTATTCTATTTTACGTTTTTTGCACATACTTCTAAAAAGGCTCTCTCCTCTTTCCCCCCACCCTGATCGTGACCTGGAGCCTGAACTGTTGAAATAAGGACCCAAACACACACAAAAAAAGAATCAGTATTGATACCATGTCACGTCTGGCAAAAGCCAAAATTAAAGCAAGTCATTTACCCCGTGGTGGCATGAGGATATCAGGTTTAGATAGATTTAATTTATCAATACGGTCAGGCTGCACTGAATATAAAATCAAATTACACAGAAGCAGATGTTGAAGTCCAAGAGGAGAAGGTGTAGATTGATTGGAGAAAGGCAGCCCATCAAAGGGGCCTTTGTCCGGGGTTGACTTGGCAAGCAGCTGACAAGTGGCCATCAGATCCTGCAGCCAGGCAGCTGCATGATGGGGGTTTGACAGCTGACTTCATTAGGGCCCTTAGGACACGTGCGGGGATGAATTTGTACGTTAATTGAGCTGGGCCAGGAAATAGCACCGAGAGGGCAAACAGCAGTGAAAAAGGCTGAAATCAACCCAGGGGCCAGATAGGTAAATTTAATGCTCCTGTGATATTTGACATGTATGTTCTGTTTGTATGTATGACATTTGTGTATTTCTAACTAGACCTAAAAGCCTTCCGAAGTCAAAATATATACGCAGAAGAGAAGTCATCAGGAAAAATTCTGCCCGGATGTGGTGAAGGGTGAAAACACTGCATCAATCGGGGGCCCCCAGAGGCAATGGCTCTGTATGAATAGACTTTCACAGCGCTCCATTCTGGGAGTAAATCTCGCCTTTCTGTTTGCATTAATACCATCATTTCCTGCTTACTTAACAGATAACAAAGTCTGCAAAGCCAATTCTGCAACTTGTGTCCCGTTTTTCTGTTTACAAATCAGTGGTGTTTCCTCTGGTATAGCATTTCAGGAACCATTGTAAAAATCTAGATTGAGTCAAAATATTAATACAAAATCTGCATTGGTCTGCCTTGCTTGGCTTTTTGTTTCACCTTGCCAAGAGTCTGGGTTGATTTTTAAACATGAAGTGGAGGTGATGGAGGCTCTGTAGGGGGGTTGAGGGAGAAAGTCCTTCAGTTCATCCTCAGGCAAAATGTTGACAGAAGGCAGGGCTCCCATGGATGCAGACAGGAGTTTGGTTGTAATATAGACTGTGCTTTTTAAGGATCCCTATCAAAATAGCCTTATGCAATGCTCAAGCTAATTAATATACAAAAAGGACTGTGGAGCAAGGCTGTAACGGTAATCTGAGTCCTCTAGCATCAATAACACTCAGATATGTCTGTCAAGTGGAGAATAGACTCCTTTATGTTCTCTCACAGCATAAATATGTGATCAAAGAAATAACATGCACTAGAGCTGCCCTTAAGCAATGACCCTAACCTTATGTCTCTCTTCCCATCACCAGTATCCCCAAAGCACTCAACAGATGTCAGATACAGTTAAAGTGGAACATATCCATGCATCTTATTTGGAGGCAGAGTAATTGCTGGCAAAATTTCCCAAATTCTAATGTGCTTGTTCAAAAACTACCTCAATTTACACACCTCTGAGCAATAGAGTTTGATAAATTACTATTATTGAGTAATAATCGATAAAGTTTGATCAGTGAGACATCAATCAAATTAAGTACTAAGATGTATAAGAGCATCTCATCTCACCCAAAATGTGGGAGCTATCTCAGCCCAGGAAATCTGTTGAATTTGTGTGCATACAACTTTTAATTTGGCTGCCACCCCTACAACCTACTGTTGTTCATGCAGTGTATGGTAACAGCAAAATGTTCCAAAATCTGCCATAAAATGAGGTGTGATTGGAAAGTACATATCTGCCTTGTATAGCATAATTACAGTATATAACACAAATAGTGCAAAGCAAAACAAAATATCACAAAAAAGAGCAAGCAAACCAACAACACCACAAAAAAACCCAAAAAACCCCAAACTAAATCACACACACAAAAAAAAAAACCCCAAAAAAATCCACTAAACAAACAAAAAACCCAAACAACAAAACAAAAACCAACCAAAACCATCTAACCAATCAAATAATACACTCAAATCCCAAGATTAATATATTTGAGATTGCCCTAGTCACTTCATGGAGCTTTCTGTCTTCCACTCAAGCAGTTTGCTTCTGCTGCTTGGGTCAAGTAAACAACTTCTCAATTTTATAACGTTTCTGGTATTCTCCAGTAATCTTTTCTGTGAGACTGGATAGAGCTGTCATTCAAAGGAATGGACCCCCCCAAATCAGACAAGGAGATACTTTTTCTCCCTTAAGACACAAAAAGATATGTAAGCAACCAGTGTCCATGGAAACTCTGCAGGAGATGGAGACACCTCCAGAAATTAACTCTTTGTTTTGTAATCTGCTCAGAAAGAGAATGGAGAAGGGAGGAGGAGACAGGGAGAAGGTCATAACTTTCTGCTCATAGAGGTTGTTTTTCTCATTGTAGTGGGGGGAGGTCTCAATTCCCAGAGGCTTTAGAGCCCATTTGTCAGAGAAAGCAGATATGATCTTATACTCTTTTTCTACAAGAACGGGCACTGCAAAATCTCCTCCATGCTGAAACCTCTTGTTATCCAGGGAGTTCTTCCTGGCATGCTGGCCATGAATTCAACAAATTAATGACTAACTTTTAGCCAGGGACCTAGAGTAACCTCCAAAAACTGTGGGCCAGGAAATTTTGTTCCAGTTCTGATCTCTGTGATGATTAAGTCAGGTTCCCTTCATGAGACTGTTCAGGTCCAAACTTTTATATAAATTGTTTTGTGATCTGATTAGGCCTGGTGCCAGCCACTCTTCCCCACATGAAGCATGTTTACAGCTGGAGTAGGACCTGGAGAAGGGAAGGAGGATGATTTCCCTAAAATTTGGTTTGATGCCTGGAAAATAGGCATATTATATATAGAGAAAATTATGTTCAGTTAGATTGTTCCAAAGAGCTTTACTTTCTTATCCCCATATCTAGAGAATCACTGAGTCAGGATACAAAAACATCTGAGAAGGATTTGGGGAATATGCACTCTCTTTGGCTTCTTAGAACAGGAAGCTGTGCTCCATGTGTGAAGAACTCAAGGATAAAACTGAAAGGCAAATCCACAGGACAGCTAAAACTGACAAATCTTAAATATGCCAAGGGTTTTTTGAACACGGGCTGGCATTTCTCTTTAACATACTGTTGGGGGTTAAGTTTGGTTTTGTTTTTTTTTCTTTCCCTATAGAATTCCTGCCCGCCCCCCCCCCCCCCCCCCCCCCCCCCCCCCCCCCATAAGTTGCTAAGAGACTAAATACTAATGCTTAGAGGGTGCTCAACCCACACAAAAGAAGTGGTGAGAACAGTAGACTTAAGTTTGGGGGAGGGAAAGGCTCAGTGCTCGGGAGCTGAGGGTGCCCTCTCCTGCTCTCGGCATTGGAGAGGACAGTCAGGCGACTGCTGGCTGAGTGAAGAGTCCACTGTTAATGGAGGGTCCGGTCCTGGGAATTCTACCACCATCCATCATCTGCTGGAGCGCCCAGGAATTCAGAGCTCCTCGCCTGCCCTGCTGGAGCTGGGCCAGACCCGTCCAGCCTTCGCAGCTTCTTCAGCACTGCTCACTTTGCCTGCCGGGACAACCCCCCACCCTGCCTGCCAGGACAACCACCGTTTCCAGTCATCAGCCCTGGAGTGTCCCACCGTTTCAGCTTGGTGCTCTCGGGGTCCCAAGAGACCCAAGAGATCAGACTGCCCCAGGCTTGTGAAACAAAGCCCCTCAAGGTTCTTGGTTCTGTTTATTATTATTGCTGTAGTCGTTGTTGTTTGTCCTGTTATATTTACTAGTAAAGGACTGTTATTCCTTTCCCCATAGCTCTGAGTGAAAAGCCTCTTTAATCTTCTAAATTATAATAACTTGGAGGGAAGGGATTGGAATTCCCCATTCCTAGAGAGGCCCTGCCTCTCCCTAGCAGACACCTGTCTTTCAAACCAAGACAAACATGTAAAAGAGTAACTGGTACTGGCAAAAGGAATGACTGTTAAAATTTAAAAATCAACAGCTGATATGAATGCTTCATATTCATATGAAATATTTGTTTCGTATTCCTTCACTCCCCTAGATCAAGACCTTTGCTAGGGTAATTATAAGTGTTAAGAGCCAAACAAAGTAATCAGGGTGGGGTGGTTTTTTTTTTTTTTGTGGTTTTGGTTTTTTTTGTTTGTTGGTTTGGTTGGGTTTTGGGTTTTGTTTTTTTTTGTTTTTTTTTCTTTTTTTTTGGGGGGGGGGGTGTTTGGTTTTTTTTTGGTTTTGTTGTTGTTGTTTTAATTAGAAATATTGTATTAGACACTAGCCTGCAAATGGCATTCTACTGGACACCCTTAAATATATCAGCAATGCTCAGCTGCAGTGTTATATATAAAGGGAAAAGAGGAGAGAACAGGAGAGATGGTGGAAGCGGGTTGCCTGGGAGATGGCTTACCTCAAAACATCCTGGAAAGAAGCATGTGTCAGGGCTTGGGACTGGGGTGGAGGAGTGATGTCAGTCTTCATAACCTTAGGCTTTGCTGATGTGTATTCATTTTGAAATTTAGCAGTTGCTGCTGTGATGTATGTCCTAAAGTTAATTAGTGTTAAATGTTATAATATGTAATTCATTCTCTGTAAGATGTAAGTTTTATTTCTAATCGAGTATACAACGGGTTAACTGGGACTGAAACAGCACAAAGGGGGACACAAGGAATTCTTTTGCTGAAAGATTGCACAGGAGGGACACGAGAAAACTATGCCAAGAATTACACAAAAAGGGACACGAGAAAACCTGCCGGGAATCGTTAGAAGAGAACAAAAACGATGGAAAAGGGAGATGGAGAACCTGGAGAACCGAATGATTACATCAGATCGATATCTTATCCATCCCTACCCGACATTAACATCTCTACACCGTACCCAGACACAGCAATCATGACATTGTTCTCCAGCGCAAATCCATTCAACCGCACCAGAACCCGAACATGAATATCTAATGAAGCTGCCTCGGAAGGGGGAGTCTTGGAGTCCCGATTTTCCCTCAGCAAACCAGTGTATAAAAATCGACCGCCTCAGACCAAAAATGTGAATGTGGGGGGTGACATACTGACAGAGTGTGTTACCGTGTTCACCCAGCGCCGAAACCCCGGGGTTCGACGCTGTCCCTTTAATTGTGGCTATCGGAGATTGTTGTTTTGTCTCAAAATAAAATTCTAAATTTTGATTTACTGAATTTGGTCTGTCGTATTTATTACACTGCTGTACAGGTTCATGAAAATTACAGTATACCAAGTTCATACTTGACTCTTATGCGTCAGTTTGTTCTGCTCTGAGTTTCCAACAGCATTTAAAGCAAACCTTAGACTTGCTGCTGGATGAGCAGGAGTCATCTGGGTGCGTATTACAATCAGCTGGCCCGAGGAAACCTACCACAAGAGGTGAGGTAGGCTTAGGAGTACTTGCTATAGGAACCTGCTGTGAACTACATTAAAAACATGGAATGTTTTAATAAAATAACCAAGTAAACAACAGCTTGATGGACTAAAGAAGTTCAGGGGTCCCTCTGCCTTTATCTCTCTCTTCATTTTTGCAGTTGAATATTTATCAATGGAATTGATTCTGAACAAGATTGCATTAACACCCGTTTTCAGTCTAAACGTTGCTACAGTTGAGTCCATTTGTCTTTTTGCTCTCTTTATCCTGAAAGCTGCACCATCCAGATTTTAAGATAAGAATAATACACAGGCTTCATTAATGTTTTTAAGAATAAATATTGTTCCTACAGGAATTTTCACTGGAGCTCACAAAACTCAGATCTCAACAGCATAAGATTAACAAAAGCAGAAGTAAATGCACCAACATTTAGACAAAGGTATAGTGCAAAGTCATTATATGCACAGATAGAAATTCAAAGGCATGTCAGAAGCACTGAATTTTATGCATAATTTAACAGTCTGGAGTCCTACACAGCTTGAACTAATAAAACTGATTTTAGGGTGGAGGGGAGTTGAACATCAACTTTGCTAAACGGCCTTGATGGAGAAGGCAAATCTTACTTGCAAATGCTCCAAGTTTAGAGTAGGTTTCCTACCAAGAAATCTAACGGTAGCATCCATAAAGGAGGCTGAAACATTTCTCTTTGACATTTAGAGTGAAAAGTTTCATGTCAGAAATGTGACTTGTTTGCAAAAGCCTTGATTTTTAACTTTAAAAGAATAATTAATTTTACCAGAACTTGTAGAAATAAAGCAAAAAGTTACCAAAAACTGAAAGAAAACAATTTTGTTTCAATTCAGGTTGAATTGTACTTAATGAAAACTTTTATTTTCATTTTACCCAAAAGCTTCCAAAAATTCTCTTTTTCTAACCTCACCCCAAATATTTTCTTGAGCTTTTTTCTCTATTATTTACCAAGTTTTATATGTAAAGATTTTGATTTATATATTTTAACTGTGTACTATATTGTACATGACAAAGTTTATAAGATACAGAGTACTTCTTATTATTAGACTGATGGAGAAGCTAATATACACCCAGAATTTTTCTCAGACCATGTTTCAGGCAACAACTGGATCAGAAAAATCACTTCTTTTTTTCCCACCATGTATGTAATCTAATTCAGTAACAGGGATTTTACTGCAAAATAAACCCCTTTGTTTCAGGTATTTTCTTATTTTTCTGCTTTTATAAAGCAACTGTAGGCCTACAAAAACTATTTGCAGGCTGAAGCTGAATTAGGTAAATTGTTTCTGCCCCCTACATTTAATTCCATTGCTTTTCTATTTAGCAGTTGTAGATGTCAAACACGTTGATACATTTTACAAAAAAATATTGTAACACTTTGTTCTATTTCCCAAAAGAATGATTTTTTTTTTAATTGAACAACAGAAAGTCACTATGTTAGCATTAGTAAAACAATTTTATCTCAAGGTCAACTGTTTGCCTCTTCATGCCCTAAAAGTAGTGGTAAATCATTTGCACTACCATTAACATGAGCTTAGAATTTGGAGGATGAGTGGTAATGACTCAGCCAGGAAAACTACTTGTCTTCCATTAAGTGGAGCAGTAGTACTAGTACAGGACACTGTATAACAAACTGGAAACTTCAGGGCTTTTTTTTTTTTTTTTTTTTTTTTTTTTTTCCTATGCTCTCTTGCTGCCATCCCTCCTTCTGGTCATATCTTTGTTCATACCCAGCTCTTCCAAGATAGGCAGGTGCAGCCGTTGGGGAAAAATCTTCCACATTTCACATGAAAACATGAGAAGTTTTGCTGTCATGTTAAGTAGCACACACTCTTAAAAAAAGAAAAGACAAGAGGAAGACTAATTTATCTGTGTTAAAGAGATGTATCTTAATGCAACACATGCAAAATGTTATTTTAAAACGAGATACATCAAATTCCAAAACTATGAGTGCATATGTTTGCCACTTCAGATGCCAGTATTGCATTCTTGAGGACAACGAACATATCATTTAAGAGTATTTTGTATATATTTCTATGCTGTACATATATTCCTACCCATAAGCTGTCTCTTCTACGGGGGCAAAAAATCATACTGCTAAAACCAGTCAGCAACAGTCATAGAGAAAAAAAAAAAAAAAAAAAAAAAAGGTAAAAAGAAGAATAATCACACTTAGAGATACAAACATTCATCCATGTGGCTGAGTCGATGGGCTGCTTGCAATCAGAAAACAGAAATGTTTGTGAGTCAGCTGGTTTTTCATAGGCAGAGGGAATCATCTGCAATTGTTCTGCAGCAGTGACAGTCTGTGGGGCCTTGGGGTCCTACACAGCACTGCCAGAGAGGAAGGCAAATCCTGCTGTCCTGTCTTTGGTGCTCCCGAGTGGCACGGGGAACTGAATAATGAACTGGGAACTTCAGTACACTTTTCTCTCTCCTCTCTTGCTGCCATCCTTCCTCTTGGTCATACCCAGATAACTCCAAAAACAAGGGAAAAGAAAAAAAAGCCCCAAACCCCACTTATCCAATCTGTGCTTGCATTCAACACTATCTAGCTGCTATCCACATGGCTCAGTATCTGACTGAGCTTGTGTTTCAGATGGTGCCTTCTATTGTTTCAGATATCTTACTCTAAAAGGGGCTTAATTGCTTCTTCTGTTTATTTGAACAAAAAAGTAGCATCCCATCTGCATACCAGATGCAACAGGACTGAACCCAACTTTTCAACAGTATTTTAAATGAAGTGCTTGTTTGCTGGTAGCTGACAGCCTGTAGCAGCAGACCCACATTCTGGGAAGATAAATGAAATAACTCAATTGCCCCCTGCCAATTACCCTCTGCAAAAGGGTGCACAAAAGGGAGAACAACCAGCCCAATCCATCCTTAAACTGCCTGCAAATTCAAGATCTAATTAAGTGCATCAGTTTCCTGGTGTGGGTGTTTCCTTTGTGTTCTTAGCTTGATTCTAAGCTAAATAACATTTCTAAATAGTCATTGCAACTCCATTGGTTTGCTTGCAGTAGATCATCTTGGAACAACTATTCTTTGGAAAGTTGTCTGTCTTCTCCTCTATATTTGTGTGCATAGATTGCATCACTATATAGACTGGCCAGTCGCTTGGGAGTGAATCTGAGTAGAAGAAAATATCTCCCTCCTGCAGCTTGATCATAAAGAAGTGTGCATTTTCTGTGTCAATATATAATGAAAATCAAATACATTAGTGAAATGTACCTAGTCACCTTGGCAAATTAGGCTTTTCCCTGTGAAAAATTCAAATCTAAAACCAGGATTCTAGTGGAGCAACCGACTCTTATCTAGCAGACAAAATACAGAGATTTCCAGATAAAAATTATAATAAACCCCTGGAAATTATGATGCCATTTTCAATCATAGACAGTAATTTTCTAAGGAAAATTTTATCTTAACACTTTCTGTTTGGGGTTTCATGGCTCCTACAGCTCAAACTACATAGTTACTTGCTATAAAACTGAACTTAAGAGTATATACTCAGAAAAGTGTGTGTGTGGGGGGGGTGTTCCATGAATGTAGCCACACTTATGGCTATAAATAAATTAGAGCATTAAGATCTGACCTGTTCTTCCAAAACAAGAAAAAAACCCACCCTAACTGTCCAAATAGATAGACTTTTTTATAATTTAGAATACTATTTCAGGACTCAAATACAACAAATAACATTAGTACATGCTTTGTTAAGCAATTTCTGTTTTAATAAGCTAACCAGATCAGCCCCTCCTAAGGGGCATGAAAGTCAAGGTTTTGAGTAGTCCAAGCTACTAAATGGAAACACACTTTGAAATCTTTTTATGCTTTGTGAACAAAAAAGATTTCAAAAGAAAAGGACATATAAATAAAAGCACCATTTCAAACACTCATGACAACTACAGTAAGTCAAAATAACATCAATCCAGCCACATGGATAAAATCTACCCTAGTCCTACATTAATGCTGCTAGGTAGACTCTGCAGGGTTTGTACACACCTCCTAAATGCAATCCCTGCTACTCAGATGGCAGGAATGCTGTTAATCAAATTTAACTCTCTAATTAGAATGGGGAATAGAGTGTGGTGGTGAACATTTATTTCATTTGTTTTATGCTTTGAAATACGTTTATTGTAATGGTTTTGTCCTTGTACCCCCCTGTTCTGTGAATGGTTCCAACTTGTTTATCGGTTAGAGAGCAATGTTCGTTTTTTGTCAATCATCCCTTCCCCCTTATCCTTACCTGTCAATCCTCTCCCTCTCTCCTTGGGCACCCCGCCCATCACTTCGGGGCCCTTCCCTGGATTCTGGAAAGGTCCAGGGAGGGCGTCGAGTGATTGGAGGGGACTCGAGAAATTCCCCACCCCCATCTTGTGACTGGTCCTCTGTTCTAAAGTTCACACCCCCAGTTACACCCCACTGTTACCCTATTGGCTGACCCGTTGTCGCCACCCCTAAAACCTCCCCTGAATAAAAGCTTGTGCACAGTTCTGTTCGAGGCTCTCCTCGGGCAGCAGTTGGCCAAGGCGGAGCTCCGTTCCGGTCTCCCCTTCAATAAAACCATCTAGTCACCCTGCTTGAGAGAGAGTCGGCTCTTTTCTCTGCTGCTGCGGTCGTGACGACACCGAGTGCCCGTCGCTGTGTGGGGGGAGCCAAGACCCCACAGGGAGGAGGTGGCTCGCTAAGCCTGCCACCCCGACCTCTCCGCGCGCTTGCCGCAGTGTAGGCTGAGCTAGCCTGAGGCTGCGCTTCTTCAGCGCTTTGGGACACTGCGACAATAGAGAACATTTTTTGAGGAAGAAATCTGCCCCATTCAGGAACACTTGGCAAACACCTCTACTTTCCACAGAATTCTTTTTTATATTTCTAACATTTCTGGTTATGATCCCTTTACAAAGGAATTCTTCAAACCAAGAAAGTCAGGAGTTCTTTAGACAGAAGGTATAGTGAGAACAGAGTCTATTTTACTCCATGACTTTTGATTTCCTAAAAACAGTTTAACTCCAGTAATGCTGGATCAGTCAGCCTTAATCAGCCTCCTCAGCTTTGCATGCAATTCTGCTGCTGGAGATGCTGCACCATTTCTGACAGAGCTCCTTCACCATTAAAATATCAGATTATTTTGATTGTGGTGGGACAGAAAGAAAAGAAGGTGCTATTGACAGTAGGCTTTCAATTTCACACAGAAAGAGCAGGAGAAAGTCAGAGGAAGATGTGCACAATTCAATTTGGGGGCAGAAGATGCTCACAAGGCCCCATCTTCCAACTCCCTTATAATCATAAGGAAGAGATCTTTAATTGGTTGCTCCAGAATCCACAGGCTCACCCAAGGTACCATCACTTTAGCTGATGTTACATGCCTGTGGTTCAAGGCTGCAAATATCCACAGCACTGTCCCTGGAGTTTCAGCCCAGAATTTTCAGCCCTGCTTTCCCAAGCACTGAACACCATAAGCATTGTGGTATTTGCTATTCTAACGGCACAAAAGAAAATAAGAGTAAGTAGGAATTTCTCATCCTAGCAAGAAGTCAGCTTCCTGTCTACATTTTACTTACTTTCCAGCTTCAGGTGCTTTCAAGTAACAGAGACACACAGGAAAGTTATGTTACCTGAAATACTAGGGACTCTCTGAAGCTTGGTTTTGAGCCAGTATCTTCATTGCCTTTACAAAATATGATATTTAATTGCAAGAATATGGACATATGGACAATAAGAATATTTTGCTTATTGACACAGCACACATCAGAGTTTTTGTTTCTATTTTGTGGAAGCAAATTCCCTCCCTTATCACCCTTAAGGATACTAAAAGCAGCAGAAAGGTAGGATATTCAGTCTAGCAGTGATTCTTACTGAAGCCAGACAAATATTCTTAAAGAAGTACTCACAGTGATGGGAAAAGGCTATGTGAGAAAGACCTAACCACTGCTCCTGGACGTGATGTTCTTTCTCCTCTTCCCACTCCAATTAAGATTCCTTTCCAAACAGCAGATGCTCAGGCCCATTTCTAGTTTTAAAATGTGAATGTTTTCAAGGCCACAGAGGTGCAAAATGTTTGAGAAAGGAGGCAAGTAGAGATTAGATTTACACCTGTATGTAAATTAAGGAACAGGCTCGCAACATCTGCTAGTGAATTGTTTATTTTTGCTGTGTAACAACATCTGTCTGTACAGATGCACAGAACCTCTCTCGTCACTGTGATTGAATTGCACTGTGGTTGTACCCAAACTAGAAAAACAATTGTTAATTAAATTAAAGAGAATATATGGTGTCAGAGTATGTGGTGCCTCATTCATCATGCAAACTTTGGACAAAGGTGCTCCAAACTGTTATAAAACTTGTTGTAAACCAGTGATTAATTCCCGTGTCAGGACACTGGGAGATGTTTGCTGAACACCTGATCCTAAGGCAGTAGCAATCATCCCTTGGTGCTTTAAATCCTGTCCTGAACCTTCCTTGGAAGGACTATTAAAAATTATTCCTAAAATAAAGCATACCTCATTATTATTTCCTTTTTTTTTTTTTTTTTTTAACTAACAATAAGCCTACATGCAGCAGCAAGCATGACTGCTTTGTTTGCCTGCAGTGTTCAGCAGGGCTCTGCAAGTTTCATTACATGTTTTGAAAAGTTCCATTTTGCTATCTGATAGCATGTTCTGAATACATAATGGCTGAAAAGTAATTTTTCACTGCAATACTAGATTCATCAAGAACTCAATCACCAGCTGGATGGGATATCTTATGCACATAGAGAAGACAATGTAGATTTTCAATTTCATTTAAGAAGTGTTAACAGAGAAGACACACACACACACACACACACACACACACACATACACACACAAAAAAAAAAAAAAAAAAAAAAAAAAAAAAAAAAAAAAAAGAAGTGACCCCTATGCTAGCAGTAATAAGTCAGTGAAAAAATACCAGGGACATGGAAGACATTCCATTTCCATATGACTTTATCGCCTTGTAAATCTCATTTTACAGTGCCAGGACAGAGGGAGCTTGTAGCTTGCTTTTGTACAACAGCTCCAATACTTCCTTGTTAAGGTTCCATCATTTTGAATACAATTACAGAAGAAGAGAAACAGACCTAGCAGCTCCTCTAATTCTACTCCCCCTTCTCTGAGCCCAGAAGTATTTTGCCTTTTATTTGACTTTCCCCCCTTAATATTCGCCTCAAAGACAATCCCCACAAACCCTCATGGTGGGGGAAAAAAAACCAACAAAAAAGTGGTGGGTTTTTTTGTTTGTTTTGTTTTGTTTATTTGTTTGTTTTTTCCTTTAATTGATACACTGTTTTTGATACAAGTGTCCTGAACATAGCATCCGAATCAGAATAAAATAACATCATGGTAAATGAAGCTAGATGCTGCCTGTTATTATTAATAATAAAAATTAGCAAGCTCTTCTGAAGATGCAAGGTAAATGGATATGGAATAAGGAAAAGTAAAGACTTCATCTAGTATCTTGAACATATTTACAAAATCTAACAGGATTTAGCTAAATAACCTCAAAATATGTTGTACTTACACAGTCACAATAAAAAGACAGTAACTAGATATTTTTTTAAAAAAATAAAATTATTACACAATAATAAAATATTTGAGTGTGAGTGTTTGAACTGTGAGCCATTGATGGACACAATAATATTTAAAAAAATAAAAAGGTTGATTTATTAACCACCAAGTCAATTCTGAAGAAAGCTCGAATCCACAGTCTCATATTTGGGTTACTAACAGGACTTTCAAAAATGTATGTAGGTGCCAAGGTTTAAATAAACTTCTCTGTGTGTAAATATTTTAAAATTTCAGCTTATGTTATTATGCCTTTTTTTACAGCCCCAAATAATGATGCTAATTTACAGAAGAACTTTTAAATCCAACTGAGTAAACATATGTGCGATGCACCAATGAAGTACACTCCATCATATAATGGAATAATGCAGTTGTTGAAATGGATCTGTAGAAAGGATTCATTAAGATAAAGTCCCAGCATTCCACCTGAGGCCAATAAAAATTCTGTGCAAACCTCTTCAAATTAAATTTTCTTCTTGAACATATCCTGTCTAATTATGTTTGGTATTATCCTCCTTTAGGAATTCTGATTCATCAGTGCCATTAAGGGAGGGAAAAGGAAAACCAGATGCTGTGGACCAGATACCCAGCTGGTAAGAAATCACTATAGTTTCACAGAAGCCAAAAGAGCTACAGTGATTTATATCAGCTATGGGTTTGGTACATACATAGGAACACACATAATGGACAGATGTACAGAGAATTATATTTGTATCTGAAGTTATACCAGCAGAAAGTAAGTCTGTGGAGTTGCACCACCAGAGAATTTGACCCAGAAGCTCTAGTAAGCTGAAGTTTATAAAAGAGCCACAGCTGTGTTGAGATTTCTTGTCTTTCACTCTCTAGAACTGAAAATAAATGTAAGAAACAGAAGTGCTCTAATTAGACATTTGGCTTTAAAAATCAGGAAGATAGCCAGCTAATGTCTAAGCACTTTTTTGTTCTGGGGTGTTAGACTAACAAAGATATCATAATTATAATCATACTATATACAGATGAAGTGCACAGAATATATTGGTAAACCAAGTTGAGGGACTGAATTAGATTCCAACTAAGTTGTTTCAGTTTAGGCTGTAATGAATACCATTTTTGTTGTTCTTGTAGTCCATACAGTAAGCACAAATTTAGAGTGAGATTTCCAAGTGCATCTAAACATGCTGCAACCTGAAAAAACAAAAATTTCTGGGTAGCACCTGCGTTCTTCTATTCCACTGACATTTCTATGTTGTTATCACCCATCCACAGCCCCAGACCTGCCTGCACCACAAACCGAAAAGGTATTGCTCAGGACACTTAGTGCCTGCCTCAGTTTCCATGAGCCACACAAGTCATCCTGTAAGCTCCTGCTATGCCTTTGGCTTTCCTTGCCCTGACATTTGTGCCTCAAACACCCTTGCACCTCTCCATCTGTGAGAACCTTCTAACTTAGAGGCTGGAAGATGAGAGGAAAGAAGTGCCTACTCTTTTGCCTTTGCCAAATAACCCTATATGTGAAAGTTTAGCATAAATTTTACTCTACACCTGCTCTTCCCAGCACCTGCTCGGTGGTTGAAGAGGGCTTCATCCTTCCACAGACTTTTAATCTGGGACTACAGTCAGCCTTTGAAAGCTGAACAGATAATCTTCAAGGAGTAATGCTTAGGTATAATAGCCTGAGCTCTACTCCATTAAACAGAGGGTATCTTAAAAGAAAACTGAGTTGGAACAAAGTTGTTTCCTCTCTCAGTTTTGCAGTATTTTATCCAGCAGCCCAGTGCTGAATAACAGACATGGGAGACAACAAACCCAGGTTGCATTTCCATTTCTTGGAGGGAAAGCAATTAGCTGTCCCACTGCTGGCAAATGTGTGCTGCCTCTGTGCTGCTGACTATGACTCCATTGCACAAGGCTTGCTAGTGAGAAGAGAAATAGCCTCAAGGCAGCACAACTACTTTACCAGGAGGCACATGCCTGCACTTCCATCCCTCGGTCAGGGACTGTTTTCCTTACAGGAATCAATCCTTGAGTGAAAGAGCTAATTAAGCCTCAGGACAAGGACCTCAGGCTGCTCAAATCTTTCACACTTAGAAGCACATAACAGCAGGAACAGAGAAGCTCTCTATTTCACTGAACTTTTTATCTAAATAATTAGGCCATTTATTACAAGATATACAGATTTGACCTCCTGCTGCACAAGTGCCAAATCTCCAGTTCCCATGTTCTGGACACGTGCTCTAAATACTGTGTTTTCAGATAGGCAGAGAAGTCAGCAATACCAGTTCCTCTACATCAGGGTTTGAAAATGAGACAGCCAGATGCCAAGACTGACTGAGAGCTCACCACAGTGTAAATATCCAGAGAACATTTATTATACCAAACTGGTCTCACAAAACAGCCCATTTTGTGGATTCCTGTAGTGCTTAATGCTGAATTATATTTATGCCTCTTGAAAGCAGGCAACTTCTGTGGTTACTCAGAAACAGAATGTAATGTACCTCAAATCTCTATTGACACAATCTTCCTCCTGATCTAGGTCACTGTAGAATTAAATGGCAGCTGAGAAAATTTTGAGGTTTTCAACTTCAGATGCCTAACCCCTCCTTCTCCCCGCCACTCCAGCTGTTTTCACATCTTATGCTGCACCTTTACATTCAATAGTGTACTATTATTTTCTGGGTGCATCTCATATGTGCAACAGAAATTTGAACCCATAAATGACTTGACATTCAGATGCAAATTCTCCTCAAGAGCTTCTAATTGCTCTGCAGATAGTTTTTAACCTCCAATGTACTTAAAATTGTTATTATGAAAGTAAAAATAATTTGAAAAGAAAGGCCCAGAGCAAATAGTGCTCACTTTCCAAGAAACATAATTATACTTGGAGGTAAGAATTGGAATTATTTGATAAGTGCACTAAAGCATAACTATAATTCTTCTCATTGGCTCTGAGATACTCCCATAACTACTATTAAAGCTTTATTGGCAGGTTGCAGTCAGCATCTTTATGTATCTCATAGGAGTTACTCTTGAAGGATAATTTATATTCCATTTCTGGTGGCAAAAGCATTTCTTTGCATGGTAGGATGTGCCATTTGCTATTTGAGTCGTCTACAGAAATATTCAAGAAATAAATACCTCCAAATACAGGTGTAATTTGCTGTAGCAATGTCTACAGGGACAATGCATACCATACCTTGTTCTATACCTGTAGTAGTCTTAATTTAATAAAACCGGGCAGAAACACCAATTAATGTAAGGGGTTTAGTATTTATTCTTTTTTCTGTGGGAGGGAGAGATTAGGAGAAAAAAAACAAAGCAGGCTTAAGCTTCAAAATGAACAAAAATAGTTTTATTAACACACACTAAAAGAAAGAAAAACAAGTTGAGAAAAAGAAAACCTAAGTTAAAACAGAATGACACTTTAAAACACTATTCTATCCTCTTACAAACTATTAACTTTCTTATTAAACAACATAGAAACACACTACTCAAGATTTTCAATTTCACTATTTAGACATAATCACTCACTACTTTAGGAGCAGAATCTCTCTAAGGTCTTTCCATGAAGACGTTTGCCCCAAGACAAAAGAGTCCAGTGCTCCCAATGTCACACATCTGCTGCCGCCCAGAGTTTTCCAGACGGTGATTTCTATATGCAAAGCTTCTCAGTGTATCTGGGGTACTATTTACAAATATTTCTTCTAGTCTAAAATGATCTTTGTCTCAAAGGCTGAGACCTCCTTTTAACCCAGAAGGGGGGGCTTTAAAGTTCCGAAATAAATCTTAATTACATCAGTCCTCAATTTTGATTAGAATAGCATTCTACCCAACAACACTAAGATGCTACAAAGAACTTTCTCCATAGTTTACTCCAGAGAACTCTGGTTAAAAATGTCCACTTCTTCAATCCTATTCCAATATTATTTGTTCTTTCACTTCTAATCTAACTGACTTCATTTGGTGTATGTTCTATGTACCTTCTGTTTTCTTTCTCTCAAGGAAGAGTTGTGCTTTAAAAGTTCCATGTTTCTAGGAAAGGGTTAAATCCGCCCGGGCCTGCAAGGGTCAAATGCAGACCCCGGGCTGCATGAGGCTGAAGAAACTGCAAAGCTGTGCTGATGGAGGAAGCTGGTAGACATCCTTTTTTTCACCTCTCAGTCTCATCCAGGGTGGCTCAACTTGAAGTTGTTATGAAGTTACAGGCTTTCCCTCTCTGCTGCCAGCAGTGATTAGGCTGGGCCATGTTTTGGCCCCTTCTGCTGCAGTCCCAAGCACGGGGTCAGCACTGCCGAACTGCAGCTGCCCCTCTTCCCTGCCAGCAGCAGGAGAAAGGGGCTCAGCCGGCCCAGGCCCTCCCTGTGCTGGCAGCGGCCCTCAGAGGCCCGGCTGGGCCCAGCCCGGGCACCCAGAGGGGCAGCAGGGCCCGACCTGGGCCAGCCCAGCTGCCCACGATGTTACCTCATGGCTGATTCCAAAATGAGAGAGAGCGCAATCTACTGCAGGTTAGTTTTAAACGTCCTGTCCAAAGTCGCCTTGACATTCCTTATTGGTCGCCCTAGCTGCCAGTTATCTTGGCTAGCTTTTTGATGGGTCCCTGTCCTCTCCCCCCAAAACCACTCCACGGTCATGGCAGGGAAGAACATTTCACATTTCTCTATAACCAGAAAACAAAACTGTGCCAACCCATGATAATACCATACCATAAATTACATTGATTGGGGGACAAAAACATATTAGATCTCTTACAGTCGTTTATTTATCCTTAAAATAAGTCCATCGACAGCTATGTCCCAGGATCATGCTGAAAACACAGACTATTTCTGAAGGATAATAGCAGCAGTCTTAATGGACATTAAAGTGGAGATGTTTCTGGGATATTTTGGAGGAAGATAATATTGCTGTGCCTTCAAAGGGAAGGATTACAGCAGCAGCTCCAGAGAGTCAAATGCAAATGCTTAGGACCAAAACCAATTCTGCCACTTCAATGTTTTCTTTTGCCCTCATGTGTTTCGCCACCAGACTGGAAAGCTCTCTCCAACTGGACCTGTCCTTTTCTCTAACACCCTGGAGTGATTAACTTTGAGCAATTAAAGCTTTTTGGATCAGATAGTCTTTTCTCACCCTTGTCCCCATAGCCATGGGATGCCTGAAATGGGACACCCATGGCAGGACCCATGCAATTGATGCCTCACATGTCCCTGGCAGAGAAGATTTCATTAAAGAGTTTTTTCCAGAACAGCTTGTACAAGGAATAGCTTTCAGCATATACAATTTGCAAAGTTGCCAGTTTATCATGAATAGAGCTATTTGTAGTCTAGTCATATCATAAAATCTTGTTAAAAGAAACAACACAAAGAGACTGCTCACTTTTCAGTTATGGCGCTTTTGAATTAATTTGAATCCAGATTGCCTCATGAGTATTGTTTGTTCCAATATGAAACAGCTTATGGTGATAAATTGCAGCAGCATCACTTGAGAGCTGCCTGGTACAGTGTACTGCAGCAGAAGTTGAGTCAGCTTTCATACTGAGCATACACTATAGCTACAGCGCACGCAGGTTTTGTGGTTCGGAGGAAACCTAACTGAGAAAGTCAACAAAAGCAAAGTATTTTGTGGCATGTGCAGGTATTGGGCAAGGTCAGGGGTTGTAGGGGCATAATCAACCAAAGCAAGTAGTGAAAAATCCACTAGCCTACCTCTCATCTGAGCCCTCCTATCCCTCTCAGCCACGTATTTACTCAACACTCAGAAGTAACATCCACAGAGACTGACATTGGGCTGTTTTAGCCATACTTTCAGTACTAAGCCATTTAATGCATATGAATTTTTCAGCTAGCTCTAAATTTACTGTTACAGCAGATGTTAGGGTCAAATCTCATTAGCTAAGATTTCAGTAATCTGCAGAGTAATGACAAAAGGTTTCTGCATCCTTTCAGTTACAATCTTAATTAAGATTAAGCAGGGTATATTGTGTAACATATTGCCCTGTGAATGCACACTCTTATGTAAGCCATCATGGGCCTGATTCAGAGAGCACACAAGCATTTGTCCTTCCCACCAAAATCATCAGGGATTCAAGTCAGTACACCTCCATTGGACCAGTTCCTTACTACTGTGTGACTCAGTATCTCAAAGATTTTCTGTAGCCACTGAGAGGAAGAAACAGCCGTTCTCTAACCCCACCAAACATACTGATATCTCTAGCCTTACGACAAGTATTTAAGGTCTTGCCCAGTGCTGCTAGATTCCATCATAGCAGAGAGGAGTCACAGCTGTCACCTCACACTTAAAATATTTTTTCACATCAAATGAAATGAATGAATTTAATGAGGCAGTATGCCAGATTAATCTCTAGTGCCCTTCCATCACATGCAACTGAGTTAAATAGGGATTAATTGAGGTCCATGCACTCACCTCTTAATTAACTCTGAAGGGTTGGGATTAACCCTTTCTTCAAGGTTAGGTACAAGTGTGTTTGTCATGGGGATTCCTATACCATGGGTATCACAAAGTTAACAACATTGACCAAAGTGTCTGTGCCAAAACACATTTGGGGAATGAAGCAGATTGTTCTTGCTCTCCTGCCCTCAGTGTGTTGCAGGATTCTGGGGGCTGCTCCTACTAGAAGGAAAATCAAGGGTGCAACTGTTCCTTCAACTCAACTGTTAACATAAAGCCCTAAAATACATGCACAGCAGGAAGCTAGATGGCAGGAAGTAGTCCCTTTCCTTTATCTTCCAAGCATCTTTTCAAGCACTGTCCTATTCAGAATCTTGCTGTAGGCTTTTCTTAAAAATTGCAATGTTGTAGTCCTGGGCTTGGTTTCCTAGCTGCATTTTCTCTCTGTTGAGTATGCCTACACTGCAATCTGGGGTGGGAAGCAGAAATGCTGGCATTAACAAGGATACTGAGCATAAGCATCATTCAGCAGATCCTTACTGACATTTCCACCTGCCTGCAGGAGTTAAAACTTGCAAAGATCAGAACTGATGAACTGCCGCCATGTAATTTAGTGCCATGCAGATCTTGGAGATCTGCAGGGACTCCAACTCACATGCACGTTTCTACTACTCTTCCCTCCTCCTAACATACAGAGATAAAGAAATTGTTCATTCACCAATTTGATTCAGGAACTCAAGAAAAAGCCTGCAGCTTTATTAGGCCACTCCTGTGTTACACACAGTCAGATCTTCAAGTACTATCTTTCTCTTGGCCTGCTGATGGTGAAACTGGAAGGTATGTTTTCATCATTTAATCTGAATGAAAAGAGCTGTTGCAGCAGACTTTCAATAAAGCAACAGGGCCTGCCAGTATCCAGCATAACCCTGTGCAAAGATTGCCAACAGATGCTGTAGACATCATTCCTACACACTTCATACTAATCATGACTACAGTAGCGGTTTACAAACAACACTTAATGAAACAGAAGTTTAAACCAAGACTGATGTACTAAGCAAGTACGCATCATGGTTATCCTGCAATTCACACTGTAAGGCTCTGCAAATTAAAAAAAAAAACCAAAACAAAACAAAAACCCCACATTTTGTCCACGTGAAGAAGAAACAAGAAGAAATGGACATCTCATCCTCCTCTTTTGTGGAGATCTCATCTTTTGACTAACATCTTGAAACAAGCAGAAAAGCAGATTCTGTAGTGAAATGCATCTTCTTAGAGATCCAAGACTGAGAAGTCAAAAAGAAATGAGAGCTCCTACAAGAGCTTATCCAGCAATCATCTCTTTAATCAAACACCACTCCATTTCAAACTATCAACCTAGACTAAAATAGGCTGGTTTATTTGTGTGAGAGCACCTAATGGGACCATTGGCATTTCCTTAATGTGGAGATGGAAGACCATGTCTCCCTGACAGAGAATTGCTGGTTTACGCTTGTCTTTAAGTTATGAAGGTACCCAGGAAAATAAAATTTGTGTTACATTATCTTAAAACAGGCCAATAAAAATCTTAATAAGGATTTGACTCAACAGACAAGGGAAAGGAAACAGAAGACAAACCAGTCTTGTTAGATTGCTCTGTCTCTATTTCAACTTTTAAAGTTATAGCAATATCAACATATTCCCATATTTTCCCAGGATGAAGACAAGTAGCTACAGCATGCCTCTTACTAAATTACAACACTCAACACATAGGAGCACAGTTTAACTCAAAGGTTTGCTACAGTATCCTGCAACAGTTGGTGAAATTGCTCAATTTAGAGTTGACCCAAATTCAACAGTAATTTAAGAATAACAATTTGAACCCTCATTGCCAAATGTATTAACACCTACAGAAAATGAACACAACTTGACAAAATGCTTTGGTGCAGCTGAACTGCTATCAGCATGTAAAGGATATCAAGAATATATTATCATAGTGACCCTGGGTCGTCCAGGCTCATTTCAGACTTCAATGGAAATAGTTTTGCATGATACAAAGGCACTGCAATATGATTAAAATGCACTACACATCTCACGGTCTTAGAGATCGATGTGTACATGAATCTGAAATATGCAAAGGAGGTTTTTCCTCAACAATTTTAATCATCCATAGTAACTGCTGAGCCATGGTAATTCCAAACCATAGTGACAAACATTTTAAAACCCCTTCACTTATAATGAATGCAAAGCATCATACAGAAAAATAAAAAGTGTATTTGCACTTTCTTGCAGAAGCAACTTATAAAACCATATCCATATGAGCAGTAAATAAATATCCTTTTTTGCCAACACGAATTTTGTACCTTCCACCCATAATTCAGTTGGCAGAATTTTTGCTGATGAAACCAGTGAAAACTATACACCCAACAGCAGGGAGCTGAAAATTTGTGGTGTCTTTTTGCTACAATATTTTACTAGCTTCAGTGTCTTATATTGCAAAAGTGTTGATAATAAAGCTGTTTTATTTTCTATTTTAGACTAAGAAACAACATGGTAAAAGCAATGGATTTTTTTCCCTTAAAATAGCAGGGCTGGGGGGCCAATAAACATATATATATACATACACACCACACACAGAGACATGGTTCATATCTTTCATTCAGTGTAGAGAACTATGGCTTATTTTCTGACTCTTCTTTATAGAAGGAAGGAATTGATTCACCTCACTGAAGGATTTAAAGATGTAGGTGAACACCAATGGTCCTTGTGCTCTTGAAATAGTTTATTAGGTTTTCTAATGCTTTTTGGGTGCTAAAGTATATGGGGCTTTTTTTCAAAGAAAAACCCAAACAGCTTATCCAGGTAGACATGAGTTATACAGACCACAGATTAAACAACTTTTTACTGTTCCAAGCCTTCCTTTGGCAATAAGGTCTTGGCTATTTCTAAGACCTCAGCTTAGCTCTGCACATCTCTGCCAATACATTTATTCCTTCTGGCAAAAGATACTGAAAAACCATGAAGCGTTAAAAAAAAAAAAAAAAAAAAAAAAAAAAAAAAAAAAAAAAAAAAAAAAAAAAAAGTGCAAATAAAGGATCACTATATGTAATTACCTGTACTCACACCTACACATTTTCCCCCATGAATGCCATTTCTAAGACATTTCCACAAAGGAGCTGGTGAGGAGCTCAAGCTTTAGATCTAGAACTGGTCAGCTTCTTTCCACTCCTGCTGAATGGAAACACAGGGACGCTTACTCAGGGAACAGGGCAAGCTTTAAAATAATGCAGACAATTTGCTTCTTAGAATTACCAAGTTATGCTGGAAGGTGAGGAAAGCTTGATCAGTGTTGTGTTTTGACGCTGGCCCAATGCCAGGTGTAAGAAATAAAATCCCAAAATACTATCTCTTAGTTACTGTTAAAAAGTTACTGTTCTGTTTACCTTTGTTAATTAATTGTTATTAATTGTTAACTGTCGTGGTGCCTTGTCGCTTCGCACAGACCACAGGCTAGCTCAGAGGCACTGCGGCTGGCGTTCTGTGGGTCGGGGCAGCAAGGCACGCAAGCTACCTCCTCCCCGTGGGTGCTTGGTTCCCCCTCGGGCGACAGGACTGAAGATATGTTCACGACTATGGCGGCAGGAAGAAGTCGACTCTCGAGAGCAGTGCAAACAGATGGTTTATTTAGGGAGCATAGAACGGAGCTCTACCTCGGGAGGCGACTGCTCTCAGAGAGCCCCGAGCAGAGCTGTGCGAGAACTTTTAACCGGGGGAGGGTTCAGGGGAGGCGACAACGGGTCAGCCAATGGGAAAATGAGGGGGTGTAACCGGGGGCGTTAACCATAAGATGAGGGTCCAATCCCAAGAGGGAGGGAGGAGATTGCTCAGGCACCCACCAATCACTCGACGCCCTTCCTGGATCTTTCCAGAACCCAGGGAAGGGCCCCGAAGTGACGGACAGGGCGCCCAAGGGGAGAGAGAGGGGATTGACAGCTGGGGTAGAGGGGGTAGGGATGATTGGCATTTAACGACAGGTTATATAACACTAACAGGGCTGAAACCATCGGGGGAGAGCCGGGGGGTACAAGGAACAAACCAAATTACAGAAAACTTTAAAACATACACGAAACTCATCAACAAATCTTAAAAACACGCCGCTACATCTCCCCCTTTTTTGTTTTTATGATGAAGTGAACTGAAAGGGAGGAGGGAGATACTCGGAGTTAGGATAGCTGGAGGCGAACCATTCGTGTTGGGTAGGATACCCCAGTCCATGGTCTTCTAAATCGGGGTTCCTACCCTCATCGTCCTCCATTCCATCCATTTCTATTTCCTCTTCCTCCTGTTCCTGTTCTTCTTGTTCTACGGCAACTCTGTTAATTGAGGGGGAGCGCGAAGTGGAAATTAAGTTCAAAATCATTCTTTTAAGGAGTCCGAAGCAAATCAGAGTCAGTAATAAGATAAATAAACACAACATTAAAGTCTTTAATGTAGATGAAACCCAGCCTGTGAGTCCCCAGTTTCCAAAAAGTTCGTCCAGCCAGCCACCTGTCTCCCGTTTGATGCTGGTGATCATTTCTTTCATCCGCTGGATGGTGGCATGGATGTTTTCCGCCTTGGATGACAGGTTAAAACAGCAGAGACCCTCAAACTCCTCGCATCGGTGGCCATGTAACAGAAGGAGGTAATCAATGGCCGCCCGATTTTGAAGAGTAGCTTGCCTCGATGTCTCCGCTTCACCCAGGAGGTTTGTCAAGGCATCAGTTGTCAAATTAGCCTGCTTAGCTACCCAGCACTCTAGGTGGGCCAATTCACCTAGAGCCTTAGCAATTGCCACCCACGGTAAAAAGATGGTGACTGCAACTCCTTTTGCTTTCGACCAATGCACAATTTCATGATCACAGTCAGGGTCAATCGAACTGAGATCCCTCTTTTGGATTGCCGAATTCCGGGATAATTTACGCTGCCAATTTGCTACAGACGTTTTATTGGGCGTAAACAGGCTCAACTGTCCTAATGTGCAAGGTCCTCCTGTGTGGAGAGGGGGCATGCCTGCCCATGCTCTGTCGCCGCAAATCATAAATACCTTTTTAGGGAGTCTAAGGGGTTTGTGCCTGGTAGTAGTCGGGATATGTACTTCCACAGTGTCCTGACACCAGTTATCCGGAACTAAACAATGGGGACGGATCTGATGATATAATTTGTCCTGTCCCTTGGGAGGGGCATATATAAACTTGACACAAAAGGAAGCATTAACTGAACCAAGGAGTTCCAACTCAGTGGGGTAGGAAGCTAGTTGGGGAAGGGAATGTTCAAAACGATGCCAAACAGAAAAAGGGTTTTTAATGGGACCTCTTAAAGTATAAGGGTGGGGCCGGACCTGGTTGGCGGTTTGCAAATATCTGAGGAGTTCTGCGGGGAACTCCTCGGGCTTGAAGGGGATCCCCACGAGGCAGGTTGAAAGAGGGTCATCTGCCGACGCAGCCGCAAGGCAGATGTGGTCTTGGCCCATGGACCTGGCCAGCGTCGCCCATACGTTGGCCTTCGGCTGCGGGATGATCCATCCAGCGGCGTGGGGACAGAGGCTGCTGACGATTAGGTAGACCCCGAGGAAAAGATGGAAATTCCTCAGGGGAGGAAACTGTGCTCCGGAGGGGCTCATCTTTAACTGAAAAAGACTGAAAAAACCATATATTAATTCCAGTAGGGAACATCGGGGGGAAAGGGGAGCTCTTCCCAATGATTACTATCCCTCCTTCTGCGCCTCCATGCTGCTTCTGTCACCTGGATGGATTTTTTTCCATGGGATCCAGAGACTTTTGGGACGTAGGGTCTCACCCACTTCGATGGTACCCACTTAGGCCCAGTGGGGGTGGAAACGCAAGCGTATCCACGACCCCACGTGACCAACTCGTGAGGCCCTTCCGTCCGTCCTGTCTCCGGATCCCTGACCATAACCGGCGGCTTTTCCCTTTGATGGAACTGAGGGTTTGCACCAAAGTGCCGCACGACTGGGGGGTTCAATCCCTCGAAAGAGCAGTTTAAAAAGTTGATGGTAAACAGTGCCCTGGCCAACCGAATTGAGGGTGGTTCTGTCTTTAACACCTGTTGTTGTTGGTGCAGGACCCGTTTGATGTCTCTGTGGGTCCTTTCGACCACGGCCTGACCTGTGGGGGAATGGGGGATGCCGGTTTTATGCTCCACCCCCCATTGCTGCAGGAAGCTGCAGAACTCCCTTGAGCGGTACGCCGGACCGTTGTCAGTCTTAAGCTCCCTCGGGATCCCCATAAAGGAGAAGGCCTGGATGAGGTGTTTAATGGCATCCAAGGACTTCTCCCCTGTGTGGGGGGAGGCAAAGACTGTCCCAGAAAAGGTGTCCACCGATACATGTACGAATTTAGAGCGGCCGAATTCCGGGAAGTGGGTGACATCCGTTTGCCACACCTCGCAACTTTTAAGCCCTCTGGGGTTTACTCCTGCACTCAGGGTGGGCAGTGCATATTTGGAGCAGGACGGACATGCGGCCACGATTGCTTTGGCCTGTTCCCGGGTAAGGTGGAACTGGCGAACAAGGCCAGGCGCATTCTGGTGGAAGAGTTGGTGGCTGAGTTTCGCCTGCTCAAAAACATTTGGCAGGGAGGCCATTGCGACTGGGGCAGCGAGAGCATCAGCTCTCCTGTTACCATCCGCAATGAACCCAGGCAACTCGGTGTGCGATCTCGTGTGCATAACATAAAAGGAATGCTCTCGGTGGGAGACAAGCTTTATTAGTTTCGAGAGCAGTTCAAAAAGAGCAATGTTGGACACCTCCTGCAAGATTGCTTGCTCTGCCCTAGAAACCACCCCCGCCACATAGGCGGAGTCAGTGACCAGATTGAAGGGTTCAGGGAACTTCTCGAATGCTCTAACAACAGCGGCCAACTCAGCAACTTGAGGTGATCCTTCCACCTCAGCAATATCTGCCTCCCACTGCTGAGTCTGAGGATCTTTCCAAGTCATTACTGACTTGTGGGATCTTCCGGACGCGTCAGTGAAAACAGTTAGAGCCTCGAGAGGTTTCCTACTCTGAACACTTTTTACAGAAAGAACGAATTGAACATCCTGATTGAAAATTTTGTGGGCAGGCCGATGTATCGAAATTTGTCCTGTAAAGGAATCTAGGGCAAATTGCAGGGCTTCGTTTTCCTGAAGCAGGTGTTCTAACATTGCTTTCGTAATTTGGCCCGATTTTAATCCAATTGGTATGTGTATGCACTGAAAATCGCACCCGGCCAGATCTCTGATCCGCGATCTCGCCTTGCGGATCAACTCAGCTACCAACTCTTGTGGCCGGGTCATCCTCTTGGATCGCTGGTGGCTAAGGAAGACCCACTCTATGATTAAGAGAGGATCATTCCCGCCTCGATTCCTTCTTGGTGGTATTGCTCCATTGGAATATTACCCCATGGAGGTGTGGCAATCTTCCCATTACAATAAATTTAAAAGGCAAGCCCGGGTCGCATCTGTGGGCTTGCCTGGTGGACATACAATCTTGTACCTTTTCCAGGGCACTCTTCGCCTCTGGGGTAAGGGTCCTGGGAGAACAGAGCTCCTCTCCCCCTTTCAATAAATTGAAAAGGGGGGCTAGGTCCTCGGTGGTTAGGCCTAGCCAGGGCCTTACCCAATTCAATGCCCCACACAGCTGATGGAGGTCCGCAAGGGTGCTTACCTTTGTTTTGATCTCCAATTTCTGAGGAACAATGGTCCTCTTACTGATCTCAAGTCCGAGGTATCGCCAAGGTGGCATCCGCTGAACTTTCTCTTCTTGCAGCTCGAACCCTGCAGAAATCAATGCATTGATTGTCAGGTCGAGCGCGTGGGACAGAACGTCATCGTTCGGGGCACACACAAGGACATCATCCATATAATGATGAATGATGGCCTTGTCCGCGGCTGCGCGGACAGGGGACAGCAAGGAAGCTACAAACCACTGGCAAATGACAGGAGAGTTTTTCATCCCTTGTGGGAGAACTCGCCAGTGGTATCGCTTCCTTGGGGCTGCTCGGTTGATAGTTGGCACCGAGAACGCAAAACGCGGGGCATCGTCAGGGTGGAGGGGAATTTGAAAAAAGCAATCTTTAATATCTATAATTGCCAATTGCCAATTTTGGGGTAGCATGGTCGGGGAAGGCATCCCTGGTTGTAAAGATCCCATGTCCTCTATAACATTGTTGATTTGTCGGAGGTCGTGGAGGAGCCGCCACTTGTCCTTCCCCGGCTTTTTGATCACAAAGACCGGGGAGTTCCAAGGGCTGTTTGTTTCGACTATATGGCCTTTAGCCAACTGCTCTTCCACGAGCTCTTCGAGCGCCTTCAATTTTTCTTTGGATAGCGGCCACTGCTCTACCCAAACTGGAGAATCCGTTAGCCAATTTAGTTTTTGGGTACGGCGCTCCTCAGTGACCGCTACGGAAAAATCCTGTGAGGGGTCAGGAATGTCGATTGTGACCCCCCATTGGGACATAAGATCTCTTCCAAGCAGGGGTTCCTTGTAATTCAAAACGAAAGGGCGAATATTGGCCAATTGCCCTCCCGGTCCCTTAATTTGAACCACGCTTTTCGATTGTTTTGCCAATTGTAGGCCCCCTACGCCTTGTACGTGTCCTGCCATGTTTTGCAGAGCCCAATGCGACGGCCAGTCTTTGGCGGGCACGACCATCACATCTGCCCCGTGTCTAACAGGCCCGTGATTTTGAGGGCCTCCCCACCCACACTAAATTCACAAGCTACCCGGGGTCTTTCTTCTGTGATGGCCTGCACTGGGCAGACCATCAAGGTCTCAGATGTTACTCTTGATCCCCGGGTAGGAATCATCTGGGCGATGACTTGGCCTTTCGCTAAGTAAGTAGGTGGGTGGGCACAGCGCAGCCAGAGAACGATTCTCCCAGGGTTGTTAACCAGCGTACCTGGGAGAATTTCGATCTCTAGCGGTGTGTGTTTACAGTCCCCGATTACTATGAACTCACCTTCTTCGACCGGCCAGGGGCCCTGCTCCTCGGTATTTACCGATGCAAAAACCCAGTCGGTGGTCCTCAGGTGCAAGCCCTCGGTGAGCCGTAACCGATATGGAGAGTGTCTTGAATCTGTAGATAAAATCGGATTGGAAAGGTCATGGTCTGTGAGAATTGTCACATCCGGTGAAGTTTTATTGTCGTTCTTGATGTCATTGGGCAGCATATCATTGGCGCTCTGATGGTCTTTTGCTCCCCCTCTCATTTGGTCCACCCTATTTTTGTCTTGGCGCCGGGTGGACCTGCGCTCCCCACTCAGTTTTTTTTGGTTGTCCATATAACTCACTTGCCCCTCTCCCCCACCTCCCCCTTTTTTGTTTTTAAAATTGTCAAAATCTTTCTTTAGTTGGCACTGTGTCGCCCAATGCCCCACATCCCCACAAAGATAACAACGTTGTCTGTTAGGAACATAAGATCTTCTTTGTGGGGTTGGTCCAGCAGGAGGCTGCGCGGTGGCTGCAGCAACTTTGGGAGCCTTCTTCTGTTGTGATGTTTCTCCAGACTGTAGCAGGGGGACTTTAATCTGACAGACGCGTAGCATTTCTGGTATTGTGGGAGGGGGGTCCAAGGGGAGGCTAAGAATCGCAGTCCTGCACAACGCGTTAGCGTTGTTAAAAGCCATCTCCCTTAGAATCCCCTTTCTCGCGGTCACGTCTGGAATTTGAAGCTCAACCGCTCTAGTGAGTCTTTCTACAAAAGCGGTGAACGACTCCTCCTGCTCCTGAAAAATCTTAGAATAAGATGTTACAGGGCCATCGGGGGCCATCCCGAAAAAGGCTGTTATTGCATGGTCTCGTACGATCTCGAGGGCTTTGGGTGGCATGATGTTCGCCTGATCAACAGGCGCTGTCCAGCGTCCCTCACCCAACAGATGATCCAAGGTGAGGGCATTCCCCTCCTCATCGACCGCGGTTTCAGGGTCGACGAGGAGACTTGGCAAGGCATCTGAAAGCAGCCGCTTCCATGCTGATTCCCAGAGTTGGAATTCTGTGGAATTCATCAAGCATGAAAACAGCTGCCTCAGATCTGCAGGTGTTACGGCAGCCACATTCAAATCAGAGCGGAGAAGCCCCCTGAAATAGGGACTCTCCCGCCCGTAATCCTTGTGGGCCTTGCACAAGTCTTTGATGGCCGATTGGGGGAATGGGTGGTACACTGGACGCACCTGATGCCCTCCACGAGAATGTTTATAGACCACCGGGGCTAGTGTAGGGATGGGGGGAGGCTGGTGGAACTGGGAAGGCTCAGACTCTGGCCCCGCCCCCTCCTGTCCCAGACCGTGGGAACCAGGGGGGGGAGTGTGGGAACAGGAAGTGGGGGAGTCTCGCCTTCCGGGAGGGGGAGTGGTTTGAACAGCCGATGATGTCATTAAGGTGTTTCTGGGGGCGGAGTCACAGGGAGGAGCTAGGGGAGGGGCAGGAGGAGGGGTCATCGGGGAAGGCGGAAAAAGGGGAGGGGCGCAGGGGACGAACGGGGGAGGAGTTTTGCGAGAAGGGGGAGGGGTTGAGGATAGGAAAGGGTTGGTCTGAGCAGGGGCGGGAAGAAAGGGATTGTGGGGAAAAGGAGAGGGGGATGGGGAGAACCGAGCCATGCGGTCTCCGCCATTTTGTGAGGATAGGGTAAGGGAGCCATCTTGGGGTTGAAATTCCCCATCAATGCTGAACCGAACTCTGGGTTTGTGAACCGGGAAAGACGAGGGTAGGGAAGGCTCTCGGACCATCTGGCCAGGATGGTTCGAGAGACCCCGGGCAGTCCGGCCAAGACTGCTCGGGTGGGGGGATCCAGGCATTTTGAAGGAGCCTGAGTGGGCAGGCTGAGTGCCTGCCGCCCCTTTCAAAATGCCTTTCTGTGGACAAAGGGGTTTTGGGGAAGGCTTAGGGGAAGGAGAACAGGGGGACGGTTGCCTTTTGTCTAGTTCCTTTTGTACTTCACCCTGTTTTCTTATCGCAGAACTGAGCTGCGCGGCCAAATTGAAATAAATTTGCACTTCTTTATCCCCTGCCCCTGCCAATTGAAATAATTTTCTTTCCACAGTGCTCCAAAAACGGGCGGAGTGGAGTTGGTCGGGGGATACCTTTGGGAAGTACAAAAAGAGCCATCTAACAAACCGTTTTAAATCACTTTTCGGAATACTTAACTTGGACTCAAAAACAACAACCTTTAAACTATGATACACACTTCTTTGGGTAACCGAAAGCTTCACACCCATGCTTTCCAAAAGAAAGGGTTACCCTCAGCTAACACCTGAGCAAACTGAAACTGAACAGAAGACAGACTGTAAAGCTCACTTAGAACCAAGAGAGGATCCCACCTCCTCGGGGAGCCGCAACCAACAAAAAGAGCAACCGAATCACAAAATAAAATTACAAACGGAAAATAACAAAAGGGGATCCGAGGGTGAGTCTAAGACGGGAGAAAAGGGCAAACCCAATTCCCCCGGGCTGCGCAGCCAGAATCGCCTTAGGCGATTCCCTTCCAATCCAGTTTTCCCCCACCCCTGGGAGAAAACCTTCCCTAGTAAGTATCCCAGCTGAGATACTTACCCCCACCTCGGATCCAGCGAAGCCCAGGGTCGCTGACCGGCTGCCTGGAGAGGGTTCCTCGGGTGATAAGGAGTTGTCCTCTCCGCCCTCGGGAGCGAGCTGTGAAGCCGCTCAAACCGAGGGAAGCGTGCCGTCGACAGACTGTTTTCAGGCTCTTCAAGCCCTAGTCCTGACCGCAGGGTCCACTCCGTCGCCGGGGGGCCCCACGTTGGGCGCCAGAAACGCTGTCGTGGTGCCTTGTCGCTTCGCACAGACCACAGGCTAGCTCAGAGGCACTGCGGCTGGCGTTCTGTGGGTCGGGGCAGCAAGGCACGCAAGCTACCTCCTCCCCGTGGGTGCTTGGTTCCCCCTCGGGCGACAGGACTGAAGATATGTTCACGACTATGGCGGCAGGAAGAAGTCGACTCTCGAGAGCAGTGCAAACAGATGGTTTATTTAGGGAGCATAGAACGGAGCTCTACCTCGGGAGGCGACTGCTCTCAGAGAGCCCCGAGCAGAGCTGTGCGAGAACTTTTAACCGGGGGAGGGTTCAGGGGAGGCGACAACGGGTCAGCCAATGGGAAAATGAGGGGGTGTAACCGGGGGTGTTAACCATAAGATGAGGGTCCAATCCCAAGAGGGAGGGAGGAGATTGCTCAGGCACCCACCAATCACTCGACGCCCTTCCTGGATCTTTCCAGAACCCAGGGAAGGGCCCCGAAGTGACGGACAGGGCGCCCAAGGGGAGAGAGAGGGGATTGACAGCTGGGGTAGAGGGGGTAGGGATGATTGGCATTTAACGACAGGTTATATAACACTAACAGGGCTGAAACCATCGGGGGAGAGCCGGGGGGTACAAGGAACAAACTAAATTACAGAAAACTTTAAAACATACACGAAACTCATCAACAAATCTTAAAAACACGCCGCTACAGTTAACAATTGATAAGTAGAGATTTGTTCATTTGTACCCCTATCCCATACTCTGTGCCTGTACTCCCTTTCCGTCGAGTATCACCTCCTCTACTGCTCCCAAGAGACTGTGTGCCCAAGGCTGTATGCAAATTAAGGTACACCGAACACAAAAGACCTCTAAAGATGATGAGCCACAGCAAATTTAAAGACTAAAAACAACACCTCTAACTTGGCAAAATGGTAAAGAACCTCACATTATGGACCGGAACCAGCTTCTGTGTCATCACTGTAACCTTGGCAACTCTTAATCAGGACACACCTGGACTTCAAGCCATCATTCGCAGGGATCCCCGTGACAGAAGCCCCAGCTCTGGTGAGAGGCAGAGCTGTACACCTCCTCCTCTGTGTTGTCCATAGAGAGCAGTGGTGGGGTGCGTGGCCCCTTTGGCCCTGTCATGGGTTAGTGCAGTTTAGTTTTTTAGTTATAGAAGAATGTGGAATGATTTTCTGGGTCAGGACCTGGGAATTGCTTTAGAAAGGACAGGGACCTATCAGAGGGTTAGTTGGAATATTAGCATCTGGTTTAACTACTGAAAATTGTTGGCTATGAATTTTGGGAAGTACCATATAAAACCCCTTAATTTCCTGTAGGTGGGCCTTTTCTTTTTTCCTTTAGCCAGAGAGACAGATAACATTGAGCTGGGCCTGCTGCTCCCCCTTTTGGGGAAGGCCTGGCTGGATTCTATTGGCTCCTGGGTGGGGGTGGGGGAAGGAGAGGTTGCTGCTTTACAACAGCTACTTTCTCCAAACTTCCCTGGAGCAGGGAGAGATCTCTGCTGGGCCCCTGATAAGAGCTATGGGCACCATTTAGGCTGAGGCCTCCCCGATCTACACTGAGGGGTGGGCTGAAAAAGCATTTATAATCCTGCCTGTTTTTTTTGTGATTCTGGACTGCCCGGGTGCTCTGATCTCTGATGTTTCTGTGTGAGTTCTTCCTCCGTGTCCTAGGTTACAATGTAAGATGTGCCCAAAGTATGTATTCTATCACCATCTACATGAAATGTTGAAACTAAGTTGTGCACCACTGTTTCCCGTGCCCCCTCCCTCCAGACTATCTTCTGTTAATGGCCCATCAATGCCCTGCTGCATGACTCATAGATTACTCCCTCCAGGAGCTATCTCTGTTTAATAGGCAATCAAGGACCCATTACAAGACTGATAAAATGATATCAGCCCATTGTGAGATGCTCTGCCCAGGGGGAGGGAGCCAAGCATTCCCACCTGGATATAATCTAGGATTTGGGACAGCACAGGCAGCCTTACCCACTGGATTCCCAGAGGACAAGAGCTACCAGACCTTTCTGCGGGAACAGTGCTTCAACAAGACCGCTTCATCTGGACTGCTGCCACCACGGTTTCAGGTTGTATTCTGACTCTGTCAGTAATCTTTTGTACCATTGCATGTGTTTTATTTTATTTTACCTTTTTTTTTTTTCTCACCTATTAAATTGTTTTTTTCTGACTTGGAGTCTCTCGCTGGTTTTGCCTTCAAGCCAGCACATATATTTTGGTGCCCAACGTGGGGCAGGAGGTACTGAGAAAAGTCAGAATTACAATTTTGTAGTGAGAAAAAAACAGCTGTCCGCTATGATGCTCAACATGCTTTCATATATCTTATACCTAGCTCTCTACATTTTCCCGCACATGGGGCAGTATTTGCTGGTCTTAATGCTCATGTGTAGACCAGGGTATGGTACCAAAATTGCTTTATTGGTCTATTATGTTTATTGTATGATAACTTCTGAGGCAATGAGCATCATTTGGAATATATGCTCTATTTTGTTTGCTTGTCCTGGTCCAGAATGCTACATCTGGGCTCTCAACAATCGCACCCAGCCCCTGTGGGGAGGGGTAAAGAATGATTTTTTTCCAGTTTTTCAGGCCTGGCACAGCAGTTTTCAAAAGTATTGAGTTTTCTCTAAGTGCCAAGGACAGCATAATATTGTTGTTAGTTCTGCTTTGTCTTCTCTACACGGCCTGCACCATGCTTAGAAATCAAACACTACATGGGGTAGTGCAGCGTCTCCTTGAGGAAGAGGGAAAAAGAAACAAATGCAAAACAACGACATCTGTGTCTACACAAACTGTCATAGAGGAAACAGGAACTGCATCTACGCAGACTGTCACAGAGGAGAAAGGAACCAAAAACAAAGCAACAGTATCTGCAACTACTCAGACCATCACAGAGGAGAAAGGAACCAAAACCAAAGCAACAGTGTCAGTGTCTACACAAGCTGTCACAGAGGAGAAAGAAACCAAAGGAGCCATCTGCATCTCCACACAGTCACTGAAGCAGAACAACCTAAACCAGTAGCAGTTGCCCCTGTTCAAAAGAAGAAATCAAAGAGCAAATCAGTCTGCATAGTGACTGATGAGGATGTGGCAGGACCTTCACACCCAGCAGAAGAGACAGAGCCAGAGATCATCACCTGCTCTCTATCCCTGGGTGAACTGCATGACCTGCGGAGGGAATTCACCCGCCAGACAAACGAGTCCATCCTGACCTGGCTGCTCCCCATCTGGGACGCTGCAGCCAATGACACCATTCTGGATGGAAGTGAGGCCAGGAAACTGGGATCGCTGTCCTGGGATGTGGTCATTGACCAGGGGATCGGGAGAACCCAACAAACTCTCAGCCTCTGCTGGCAACTGCTAACAAGTGTGAGGGACAGATACCTTTGTAAAGAAGACCTCCAGGTGCACCAAGGAAAATGGAGCACAATGGAACAAGGTATCTGATGCCTGAGGGAATTGGCTGTGCCGGAGATCATTTTCTCAGAAGATGAGAGATTTCCTAAAAGCCCAGATGACGTCCAGTGCACATCGCAGATGTGGTTGAGATTTGCACGGCTTGGACCAGAGATGTACTCCCGTTACCTGGCAACGCTGCAATGGAGGGAAGGTGAGGACAAGGTGGGCGTCTTGGTCAATAAACTAAGAATTTACGAGGATACTGTCACCGCCCCATTTCGTACCCATGTCTCATCCGTGGAAACAAGGCTGGCTGAGCAAGTCCGGAGCTTGATTGAAGAGGGCCATCAGAAACTGAAAAAGGAACTTAAGGAAGAAATTTACCACATCTCGCCAGAACCAACAAGAGTCTCTGCCTATTAGGAGCAGGTATCCACCAGCCAGGGAGAGAGGATACACTCCACGGGGTAACCTCTGGTCTTTTCTTCGGGAGCATGGCGAAGACATGAGGAAGTGGGATGGAAAACCCACCTCCTCCTTAGCAGCCCGGGTACGTGAACTGAAGAGAGAGACACCTACCACGAAGAGCTCATCTAGAGCCAACACTGCTCCAGTCTCTCAGGCACAGAACTCCAGACAGTATAGGAAGAATGATATGACTGATCCTCTTGAAGGGACCTCAGGAACATATTTACAGGAAGAGAGCAACGTGTACCATGACCAGGAATAGGGGGGGCCCTGCCTCTAGCCAGGTAGAGGAAAGGGATAATTGGATCTATTGGACTGTGTGGATCCAATGGCCTGGCACATCTGACCCACAAAAATATATGGCTTTGGTTGACACTGGTGCCCAATGTACCCTGATGCCATCAAGGTATGTAGGAACAGAATCGATTCTATTTCTGGAGTGACAGGAGGGTCCCAGCAGCTGACTGTATTGGAGGCCAAAGTGAGTTTAACTGGGAATGGGTGGCAAAAACACCCCATCGTGACTGGCCCAGAGGCACCATGCATCCTCGGCATAGACTATCTCAGAAATGGATACTTCAAAGACCCAAAAGGATATCGCTGGGCTTTTGGGATAGCTGCTGTAGAGACAGAAAACATCAGACAACTGAATACCTTGCCTGGTCTCTCAGATGACTCCTGTGCTGTGGGATTACTGAGAGCTGAAGAACAACAGGTACCAATCACCACAACAACAGTATACCGTCGGCAATACCACACCGACAGAGACTCTGTGATTCCTATCCGTGAGATGATTCGTAAACTGGAGAGCCAAGGGGTGGTCAGCAAGGCTCATTCACCTTTCAACAGCCCTATATGGCCAGTGCGTAAGTCCAGTGGAGAATGGAGACTGATGGTGGATTACCGTGCTCTGAATGAAGTCACCCCACCACTAAGCACTGCTGTGCCAGACACATTGGAGCTTCAGTACGAGCTGGAGTCCAAGGCAGCAAAGTGGTATGCGACCATTGATATTGCCAATGCCTTCTCCATTCCTTTGGCAGCAGAGTGCAGGGCCCAGTTTGCCTTCACCTGGAAGGGCGTACAGTACACCTGGTACCGACTGCCCCAGGGGTGGAAACACAGCCCCACCATCTGCCATGGACTGATCCAGACTGCACTGGAAAAGGGTGAGGCTCCAGAACATCTACAGTACATTGATGACATCATTGTATGGGGAAACACAGCAGGGGAAGTTTTTGAGAAAGGAGAGAAGATCATCCAGATTCTGCTGAAAACTAGTTTTGCCATTAAGCAAAGTAAAGTTAAGGGACCGGCTCAAGAAATCCAGTTCCTGGGAGTAAAGTGGCAAGATGGACGGCGGCAGATTCCCACTGAGGTCATCAATAAGATCACCGCAATGTGCCCACCAACTAACAAAAAGGAAACACAAGCTTTCCTAGGCACCATAGGTTTCTGGAGGATGCACATTCCTGAGTACAGCCAGATTGTGAGCCCTCTCTACCTGGTCACCCGCAAGAAGAACGATTTCCACTGGGGCCCTGAACAGCAACAAGCCTTTGCCCAGATCAAGCAGGAGATCGCTCATGCGGTAGCCCTTGGCCCAGTCAGGATGGGACCAGATGTGAAGAACGTGCTCTACTCAGCAGCCGGGAACAATGGCCTGTCCTGGAGCCTTTGGCAGAAGGTGCCTGGGGAGACTCGGGGCCGACCACTGGGATTCTGGAGCCGAAGCTACAGAGGATCCAAAGCCAACTACACTCCCACAGAGAAGGAAATCTGAGCCGCCTATGAAGGACTTCAAGCTGCCTCAGAAGTAATTGGCACTGAAACGCAGCTGCTTTTGGCACCCCGATTACCAGTGCTGGGGTGGATGTTCAAGGGAGAGGTTCCTTCCACGCATCATGCCACTGACACCACATGGAGCAAATGGATTGCCCTCATCACACAGCGCACCCGTATTGGAAACCCGAATCACCCTGGGATTCTGGAAATTATAACTAACTGGCCTGAAGGTGAGACTTTTGGATTATCTTCTGAAGAAGAAGAAGAACAAGTGACACGTGTCGAGGAAGCCCCACTGTATAATGAGCTACCGGAGACTGAAAGACAATATGCCCTTTTCACTGACAGTTCCTGCCGAATTGTAGGCACTAACCAGAAATGGAAAACTGCAGTCTGGAGCCCCACACGACAAGTTGCACAAGCTACCGAGAGACAAGGTGGATCAAGTCAGGTTGCAGAACTTAAAGCCATCCAGCTGGATTTGGATATTGCCGAACGAGGTAAGTGGCCAAGACTATCTCTACACCGACTCGTGGATGGTCGCTAATGCTCTGTGGGGATGGCTGAACCGCTGGAAAAAGGCCAATTGGCAGCACAGAGGGAAACCCATCTGGGCTGCTGAGATTTGGCAAGACATCGCCGCCCGAGTAGAGAAGCTGACCATGAAAGTTCGACACGTGGACGCACATGTGTCCAAGAGTCAGTCTAATGAAGAACATCGCAACAACGAGCAGGTGGACAAAGCCGCCAAAGTGAAAGTATCACAGGTGGATCTAGACTGGCAGCACAAGGGAGAAGTATTCTTAGCCCGTTGGGCCCATGATGCATCTGGTCATCAGGGGAGAGATGCAACATACCGATGGGCCCGTGACCGAGGGGTGGACCTTACTATGAACAACATCTCATAGGTCATCCACAACTGTGAGACCTGCGCTGCAATCAAACAGGCGAAGCGGGTAAAACCTCTGTGGTACGGTGGACGATGGTTGAAGTACAGGTATGGGGAAGCCTGGCAGATTGACTACATCACCCTTCCCCAAACCCGCCAAGGCAAGCGTTATGTGCTGACTATGGTGGAAGCCACCGCTGGATGGCTGGAGACCTACTCTGTGCCTCATGCTACTGCTCGGAATACTATCTTAGGCCTTGAAAAGCAGGTCCTGTGGAGACATGGCACCCCTGAGAGAATCGAGTCAGACAACAGGACCCATTTCAAGAACGGCCTTATAAACACCTGGGCTAGAGAACATGGCATTGAATGGATATATCACGTCCCTTATCATGCACCAGCTGCCGGGAAAGTTGAACGGTGCAATGGGTTACTTAAGACTACCCTGAAGGCGCTTGGTGGGGGGACTTTCAAAAATTGGGAAGTGAACTTAGCAAAGGCCACCTGGATGGTCAACACTCGAGGGTCAATCAATCGAGCTGGTCCTGCCCAGTCTGAACCCTTGCACACAGTGGATGGAGATAAAGTCCCTGTGGTACACATGAAAGGCATTTTAGGAAAAACGGTTTGGATTAATCCCACCTCAGGCAAAGGCAGACCCATCAGTGGGCTTGTTTTTGCTCAAGGACCTGGTTCCACTTGGTGGGTAATGCAGAAAGATGGGGAAACCCGTTGTGTACCACAGGGAGACCTAATTTTAAGTGAGAACTGGGTGTAAGGTTTCATTATGTATATGTGTATGCATAAGCATGTGTATATTTATCTATCTAGCCGTAAGAATGTATTAATTTAGGTATGATGTAGATAGTGATAGAATAAGGGGTGGATTATGTCCTAAATTACAATGTAAGATGTGCCCAAAGTATGTATTCTATCACCATCTACATGGACTGTTGAAACTAGGTTGGGCAGTGTTTCCCTTCCCCCTGCCTCCAGACTATCTTCTGTTAATGGCCCATCAATGCCCTGCTGCATGACTCATAGATAACTCCCTCCAGGAGCTAATCTCTGTTTAATAGGCAATCAAGGACCCATTACAAGACTGATAAAATGATATCAGCCCATTGTGAGATGCTCTGCCTGGGGGAGGAGCCAAGAATTCCCACCTGGATATAATCTGGGATTTGGGACAGCACAGGCAGCCTTACCCACTGGATTCCCAGAGGACAAGAGCTACCAGACCTTTCTGCAGGAACACTGCTTCAACAAGACCGCTTCATGTGGACTGCTACCACCACGGTACCAGGTTGTATTCTGACTCTGTCAGTGATCTTTTGTACCATTGCATGTGTTTATTTTATTTTACCTTTTTTTTCTCTCCTATTAAATTGTTTTTTCTGACTTGGAGTCTCTTGCTGGTTTTGCCTTCCAGCCAGCACACTCCCTCACCTGTGCAGCTTTGAGCTACCGTGGGAGAGAAAAAGACTCTGGGCAGATTTAACCCTTTCCTGGCAACATGAAGCTTCCAGAGCTTAGCCCTTCTCTGAGAGAGAAAAGAAAGGGACAGAGTGAACATAAAGAAAAAAACAGCATGAAGTCGGTAGAGTGAGAGTGAAAAGACTATTTAGGACAAGGGTTGAAGAGCTGGTTGTTCCATTCTTCTTTGAGCCATAAAAATGAACTCTATATTTAGATCATTCCTTTAAATCTTGGGAAAGATATGCATTTGGGGAGATGATTTTTTAGATTTGTGTGTGGCTTTGAGCAAAGGTGTTTGTGATGGACTAAGTAATATTAATCTTATAAGATGCTTGAACAGAGATAGAGATGAGAAGCCCTCTGTGCCAGTGAAGAAGTGAGAAGATATCTCTGTACCTTGAGATGAAGAATCCTGTGCCTTTGGAGTTATTCATCTTTAAAAGCTAACACCCCAATATACAAAAGTCTAAGACCCATGAGCCATAAGCAGCTTGGGAACCTACTAATGGGAAAAGTCACAAAAGCAGGTTTCTCCAGGCAGCTGTTTTTGTAACAGTTAAAAAAACCCACAAGAGGACTGTTCTAGGTTGTCAGTGGGATCCATGACTCTAAGAGACTCTCTTCTCCTAAAGAATTGATAAAAGACTATTGTCAGATTGTGAAACTGACTGAAAATTACAAGTTTTGTCTCTTTATGTTGTTTTGTAGGAAAGTTAAGTAAGGGGAGGGAAACACTCTTGTGTTTTTAGAGTTTCATTCTGTTTTTAGTTTTTTCTCCCAACTTTCTTTTTCCATTCTTTTAATATGTGTTAATAAAACTATTTGTTCATTTTTAGGGTTAAGCCTGCTTTGTTTTTCTCCTAATCTCTCTCCCACAGAAAAAGAGTGAGTACTAAGACCAGAATTTAGTAAATGTAAAACCACTACAGGCCCCCACCCAGAGCTGTCCTCAATAAAGGACTTTTCAAAGGAGCTGGTCTCCTGGCCCATTCATTATGGCAGGTACCCACAAGAGACACTTACTCACCCTCCCCTGCCACAGCTGGGCGAAGGAGGGAAAAGGAAAAAAGAATTAACAAAGGCTTCATGAGTGAGATAAAGACCAGGAGAAATATTTTAAGGGCAAAACAGGTTCAACTTTAGATGCAAAGTGAAATTATTACAAACTGAATCAGAAGAGAATAATGAGAAGTTAGATAAGTCCTTAAAATGCCTTTTTCCCGCAGCCCCTCCCTACTTCCCACAGCCAGTGCAGGGAAACAGGGCATGGGGGTTTTGTTCAGTTCATCACTGAGATTTTCTTCTGCTGCTTCCTCTGTGAGGCCCTGGGGTCCCTCCCACAGGAGACAGTTCTCCATTAACTTCTCTAGCATGGGTCCAATCTCATGAGCAGCAGCCAAACCGCACCTGCTGCAACATGAACTCCCCTCATGGGCAGATGTTCCTACCAAAACTGCTGTGAGGTGGGTGTCCCTTTCCACCGAGTATAGTCCTTCAAGGACAGGCTGCTCCAGCCTGGAAGCAAGGCCCCCTCTCTCCAGCAGGTCTCCCCCTGGATCACAACCTCATCCAGGCATCCAACTTCTCCAATATAAGCACCTCCCCCATGGGCTGTGGGTGGATTTCTGCATCCCTGCAGATCCCCAGGGGCTGCAGGGGCACAGCTGCTTCATCACCACAGCCTGCAGAGAAATTTCAGCTCCAGTGCCTGGAGCACCTCCTCCCTCACCTTCTCCACCAACCTTGGTGTCTCTGTGTTGTTTCCCCTCACATATTCACTGTCCTCCTCTTCTCTGACTAGAAGCAAAACCCATGTTTTGTTGTGATTTTCTTCTTAAGTATGTCATCACAGAGGCATTACCAACCTCTGTCATTGGTCCAAGCTTGGCCAGCAGCATGTCCATCTTAAGAGCCATCAGAGAGTGGCTCTGCTGAACATGGTGGAAGCTTCCAGAAGCTCTTCACAGGAGCCACCTCCTTGGCTGGCCCACCCATCCTCCCTCTGGTACCTAAAACTAGGCTGGGCCAAATCAATGCAATCAGGAACACCTAAGTGCTGTTTAAAGTATTGTAATTGAAGTAAGGGAGGGAAAAACCCCACAAACCCAGAAGAAAAACTCAAGTAATTAAACAGGAACTGTTGAGCTCTATCAGTCCATCAGTCTATCTGGTCTTTTAAACCACCTTTCCTAGGTTGTATTAGTCAAGAAGAGTGTTCTGCCAGAAAATAACTGATGCTTACATGGTTAAAGAAGTGATATTGATATATAGCCAAATACAAAATAACTCCTTTGGATATAGTGTTTGTCTTACAAAATGGAAAGAATTAGACCAGAAAAGGTACATTAGTGCAAAAAACCAAAATCTTCCATACACCAAAATCAGGTTTCAAAATTATTTTCTCTGACGTGAGCCAGCCCTTTTTATTGCATTGTTACTCTATTCACCATTCAACAAACACTGCTGATTGAGTAGTAGTGTCTAGAGCAGAAACAGGAACACAGAACCTAATACTGAGTAATGGACCATGCTGCCTAAGTAGATGTCATGGTCACAGCACCAGTCAAAGCATGGGCCTTGGGGCCAACCTTCCATTGCCCTTCACCAATCCAGGCAGAGACAGAGACAAGAAATGCTTAGGCTGCATTATGTATTTCCCTGCACAGGTGTTAGAGAGTGTGCTGGCTTGAAGGCAAAACCAGCAAGAGACTCCAAGTCAGAAAAAAAAAAAAAAAAAAAAACATTTAATAGGAGAGAAAAAAAAGGTAAAATAAAATAAAACACATGCAATGGTACAAAAGATCACTGACAGAGTCAGACTACAACCTGGTACCGTGGTGGTAGCAGTCCAGATGAAGCAGTCTTGTTGAAGCAGTGTTCCTGCAGAAAGGTCTGGTAGCTCTTGTCCTCTGGGAATCCAGTGGGTAAGGCTGCCTGTGCTGTCCCAAATCCCAGATTATATCCAGGTGGGAATGCTTGGCTCCTCCCCCTGGGCAGAGCATCTCACAATGGGCTGATATCATTTTATCAGTCTTGTAATGGGTCCTTGATTGCCCATTAAACAGAGATTAGCTCCTGGAGGGAGTTATCTATGAGTCATGTATGAAGGCACTGATGGGCCATTAACAGAAGATAGTCTGGAGGCAGGGGGCAAGGGAAACACTGCACAACTTAGTTTCAACATTTCATGTAGAAGGTGATGGAATACATGCTTTGGGCACATCTTACACTGTAACCTAGGACAGAGAGACATAGCCTTGGATGAAAAGCTGACTTTTTTTTTGTTCCCCCCAAGGATGGTGCATTTACAATCACTTTCTTCTAAACTGTTCTTTGCTCAAACCCATCCTTTTAATTTTAGTCACCCTGCCATCCTGTTCACCCACAATACCCACATCATGCTGTAACATGGACACTCAATAAGAGTTGTGTACAACACTGACACATAAATGACAAAGAAATTCAGACTAAATAGGTAGGGAGAAGGGGGGAAGGGAGAAGCTAGCCGCTCTGAGGTAAGAAACAAATTTAGTCATGTAAATCCCATATTCATTTATTAAGCTTCTCATTTGAGTCCTGTGGCAAAAGCATATAGCCATCATCACTCAAAATGCACTAATTATATGACTCTGAAATAATAAAAATAATAAAGCAAGAGGCATAAACTGCTATATCCAGGGGCTTTGGATTACATTTTATTGTAATTGTTAATAAGCACAACCCATTTGCAAAATGATTAAACAATTCTCGTAATCAAACCTTTAACAAAGACATATACCATAGGAGAAGAGAGTAGCTTTTAAAACCTCTACCCTCTATTTTCAGGCAAAAAAAATTATAACAGAACTTGAAATGTTTTGTATGGTTGTTGCAACCCAGCTGTCCAAACTGAGTCAAGAAAGCATCCATCCACGCTCACCATCCTGAATCTTTCCCACCAGCTTTGCCAGTACAGAAGTAAACAAGGGGCCTAAAGCTGTGCTGCTAAAAACTACAGTTTGAAGGCAAGTAGTGGTCCCAAGTACATTTCCAAGCCACTTGCTTCTCTCACTGCATGTTGGATAACCTTGGGGAAGACCTACTTGATTAACAAACAGATCCAATGAGACACAGGCAGAGAAATCACTGACTTCTCACCCTTAATGAGTCTCACTGTGAGGACACTGAACCACTTGGTCCTGGTCTGGACTGAGGTAATGCATTGCATTTTGAGAGGCACAGCTCCATGCTTCAGGCATGCCTCTGTAAATCAAAATTAAATAAGTCAACAGTACCTACAAAAGAGAGCAGTAGCTGAGTAGGGGTTGTCAGAAACACTGGTTTGGGATTCAGACAGCTCAAGTTAGAAACACTTCTCCAGAGGAAAAAAATCACAGAGAAAAGCACATGTATAACCAAACTACAAAGAAAATCCTCTACTTCTGCATTTGGTCAAGGCAACAGCAGATTTCCCTGTGCCAGTCCAGGCATGTGTCCAGGAGATGGAAAGCAAGTCTGACTCCAGCTTTACCAATTAATGAATTACTGCACTTTGCCATTTTCCTTTGCTGCCTGCAAACAAAGTTGGAACAAAAGTCTCAACGCCACATCACATGCTGCGGAGTCATGTAAAATCACAGCAAAATCTGATCCTCACAAAAAGTGGGCCATAGTAATTGAATCAAAAGAAACAACAACTGAGGAAAACAAAGTCCTGTGTGATAAATGTTGGTCCTTTGATCCTCAGGCTTCTGTAGTGGATGAAAATTAGGGTGGGCTGTTTAGCTGGATTTCAGATAAACATCTTAAAGGATCTTTTAAATCTTTCCATTACTGCCTAAGAATATCCTTACAAGCCTACTGGGTCTATCAAATATAAGTGGAAAAGATTGGCTGTGCATGCATTTAATGCCTCTCTTGAGCTGTTGTGGACTGGTGGTAACTGTGTGGGAAATCACAGAAGAGAAACAGGAAGACAGAAAAGTTATCAGACACTTAGAACTATGGAGGAGCAAGGAGGGAGAAACTACATAAAAAATGCATCCCATAGAATGAAAAAGATATTGTTAATGTTGTACATGCATCTCCTTATGTATTTCAAAACACAAGTTATACAATACCAAGACGTTTGTGAAGGAAGTTGAAAGGGAGGCAAACATTACCCTCCGTTGCAAAAAGTTATCAGGGAACAAAGCAAAAGCCAACACAGACACAGACTGGCCAAAGTACTATGATTTTTGAAGTGGGAAGGGAGGAGTTTGGACTGTTCATAGTCTTTCCTTCCTAAATTGAAAAACAGATGATGGGGAAAAGGCAGAATAATAGAGTAGCAGCTATTTTATTCTCGCTGTGTGATTTTACTGTATTAAAGTCAGACTGGACAAATAAAGTCTATCTGAAAACAATCAGCAACACTTCTTGACACTAAGCCCAGTTAGAACTGTCCCTCCCACACCCCAGGGAGGAAAACAACCATTTTACACTTGAAGTTCTCCAATAGCCAAGCCCTTTACTGTAGTTGTTAGCTCATCAACATCATACCATCTTTCTAATGCCCTTCACAACTAAACAGCATAAACCCACCCCATATTCTGGCATCTGCATGACAAACCAGAGATTGCAGTGTCTTCTTGGCCCCCTGCTCTGGGCTGTTCATCCTCTCCCCTCCTCCATCTGAGGCAGTTCCTGTGCTACCATTCAATTCCAGCCTTATCTGTTCCCAATTACGCATGGATTAAACTCAATGTAGCAGGTTTATTACATGTGCAAATCCACTGCTGTTTAATCTTGCCAGTGCTGTGTTTGGTTTTGATATATTCTGACTGGCTTGCCTCTCAGCAGCAGGCTGAAGAATATTAAACAATTCGATGCACAGTTATTTGCACACTTTCATGTGTGTTATTTATTTGTGCTGTGTGACTTAAATCAAGCACTTTCAAATCACGCAGCGTGAATGAAACCAAAGCAAGAAGGTGCTTCAAGGAAGGCAAACAAATATGCTTCAGAAATATGAGGCAACTCAGGTTGGCAGTGTTGGGAGACATCAGCCCAATGAGATATTAGACCATAGGAAAAAAAGCAAGAAAACCTCCAGGCTGTCACCTTTCAAGCTGTTTGCTCAAACACTACTACAACTCTCAGCAATGCTACTCACTAACATCCAACCACTGATGAAGTACATGCAACAAATCAGAACAAGGACAGGAGAGATTCAGAGACTCTTTGTAACACTCTGTTATGCCATGGGGGTTGCAATCCCATGTAATTAGCTGCTGAATGAAGAACACCTTGCTAACATCCTCTGACTGCCCACAATCAGCTGATGAACTGACTCTTCTTTGTGCCTTACGCTTACAGCAGGGGTAAGGGCCAAAATCTCACACACTAGACCCGACCTACATCCCTTCTAGTTCATGTAAATTTGTCAAGTCAATATCAAATTCAACTGTTTATGGCTCTTCCCCTCTGCCAGAGGAGAGTCTCAAGCACCCTTTGGAAATTCCTGCTAAGTGCAGAAGAGGGTCTCTCCTTCAACCAGTCTCACCTCCACTGCAAAAGAACAGTCATCATAGGATTCAACATTATTTCCTCATTTTCTTAGGCAAGGCTTTAAAATACATGATAAAATCTGATGTAAAATTTGATCTTTCAACTTCCTCATTTCCCTGCAAAGGAGTCCTTCTGCTGATGTCAGGCTCTGATTCTCCAAACATATATTCTGCACAAAGTGCTGTTGGCATTACTGGCTTTGCCTAGAGGCAAGCACGAGAATAAATACAAACAACAGGCAGAGGCCATTGGGATAATACTAGCAAGATAAAGTGTCTATTGAAAAGATAAGTACCTTTGAGATAAGTAGGACATGCTAGTGGTCATTTGTCTATATTTGTTTCTTATCATTCTTGTGTTAGAATATTGTTTTAAACATTTTTTAATAGTTGAGGGTGGGGGAACAGCTGATGTTTATGCTTTCAAGATCTATACAGATACCTACTTCACTGTAAAACCTACAAAAAGGCTTTTGCTGGCTTCCAGCAGCTGCCTAATGTGCTGAATGCACTCATTTCTTCATATTTAACAGAGGGATATGCAAAAGTAAACATGTATTGTTGTTTGTAATTAGTCTGTAACCTTTTAAGGGCAGAGACTCCGTTTTGCTCTGGGCTGGTCCATAACCAAGCAGAAGTTGACTATGGGGAACGCAGAGGGTGGATTTTGGCTTCAGATAAAGTATAAATAATGAGGTAATTGAGAAAATAATAAACCTGGATGTTTCCTGGGAGAATATGCTTCACTGACTGATGAAACCACGAGAACAACTTCATGATAAAGTTGGTAAGTTTTCTGAAACTGCCCATTCTTAGTTTGCTAATGTTTCCCCCAAAACTATTAGCTTCTCTGTGAGCTGGCTAAATGCCATTTTACAGATCTACATATCCTCCCTGAAATCTCTCATATCTATTAACATCCCACTGAGAATCTTTTTTCTTTCCTCTATATTACAGAATAGATGTGATGCATATCATAGAATATATGTGTATGTCTTTGCATATATGCTATATATATATATACACACACACATATATAACCACACATATAACCCTTCAGAATCCCAGAGAGGCAAGAGAACTGGAAAGGACCACCCAGTCACAACTTTCAACTCCTTGCAACTACATAATAAACACTTTGCTTGGGAAAACCCACAAAACATGCACTTCACACGTGTCCTCATATAAAACAAGCTGGGCCCAGTTCAAAAACTCCGGCACCTCTGTCACCATCCTGGTTCCAGGGCTCTGGCTTAGGGCACTGTGGCCACACTGGTATGCAGAGCACTAAGTAAAAGCACTTTCCACCAGCTGCTCCATCTGCTCTCAGCACAGCCCACCACCACACCTAAACATCAGCTTGCCTGCATTTCCAATTGTCTCTTTGCTTACCAGCTCTCATTTAGAGAGTTGGAGCTGAGAGAGTCTTTTATCTCTCTGGCTTCAGCTGTTTTATCCAAGTTCCCACCCCAGTTCTGAGAAGTCAGCTGGTGAATCCCTCAGCTCCTTTTCCCAGCCTCAGCCATGAGGCAAAACACCTGTCATTCCCTCAGCCCTCCCAGTGAGTTCTCCAGCTTCCTCTTCCTTCATTGCTTTCATATGCTGCCCCACCCTCTTAATTTGACTCAGCTGGGAAGAACTGAACTTTCCTCACCTGGTACTCGTGGAACCACATACACAATTCCATACACCAACACATTTTCTGCCAGGCTTGTGTGCTTACTGCTCCACAGTTTCACAGGCAGTGTCAGTACAGCAAGGGAGGGCCTATGTCTGTGAACCAAATCAGATTACAAATGTTACAAGCCTATCTGGAAAAAGATCATGCAGAAAAAAAGGCAATGGCAGAAAAACTCATTATAACAGCACAAAATTACTTCTGTTTTCTATATCTAGTCCAGCTGCTTTTTTTTTTTTTTTTTTTCATTTATGTATTGTACATTACTATTATTTCATTCATTGATTACCTTTTTTACATGTAAAACCCTTCATAAGTCCAGGTTCTCAACTGGCATTACTGCTCCTCAGCTTTCTGGAGCTGTAACAGTGTACATAAAGCTGAATAACTGGTGATTCTTCTCCCAAAGCTGTATTTAAGATAATAAGCAAGTGTCCTCACTGGACTGCTCAGAAATATAGTTCTTATTGCAGCAAAGCCTAAACTCTCCTGAGATGTGATTTTACAAGCAACAAGAGGGAAGCAGGAAAGCAGAAGACTAGCTCAAATCTTTCAAGGTTTTACTAGTTATAAAATTTCTTTCCTCAAGTTTTCTTGATCGAAGTGATTTTCCTTAGCTAGTTTCTCCTACCACACTTATAATCATGTGGATACTGAGTCCCCTGTATTACTGTATCTATAGAACCTCCACAGGTTTTCCAGAATAACTGATATGTGCCCGCAAGATGGAAAGATCTATTATTATCTTTAAAATAGAGTTTCTGTTTCTCCCAGAAACATTGTATTATGAACTATTGAAGACAACTTGTTTATCTGAGAATGATCTGTGGAAGTGACTGTCTCCTTAATTAAGATGCTGGAAGGAGGAGAAAATGTTTCTCTGACCCACACTGATCTTCTCTTTCCAAGGAAGGTGCGAGTGAGACTATTCCAATAAAACCATGAGGACCAGGTAGCCTAGGTGGGCTACTGCAACCACAGTGTTTTCCCTTTGCTTTGAAGTTACCCAGTAATACTTGGCCAAAACCTGCTTCCTTCTGCACAGAAGAATCCCCATTCCAGTCATTGGGTACACTAATTGTTAACCTACAGCAGAGTTTGAGCCTGGGCTAAGATACACATCATTAGCAGGTTTGTCATATTTTCCCTGGGCCAATTTGCCTCTGTGTGTATAATAATCTTTTAAAAGCCCACACACAATGCAGTTTTGGCTGCTGGACAGAATTCCATCGTTTGGTGAGGGGGTTTTTTGAACTTTATTTCCTGTTCTTTATATTCATTCTTTATACTCATTCTTGCATTTCTTATTAAATATATCAAAAGTTTCAGAGAACATTTGAACAGTAAAAGAGCTTTGCAAACTAAGCTTCATTTCAACATTGATCAGTCCAAGGACATAACCTGTCATAAATATGAAATCTTGGCCTTAGAAGAATTCAATAGGAGCTTTGAAGTGGATTTTTTTTTGTAGTATTTCATTTCACCTTGAATTCCCCTAATACCCTTTAAAAAAATTGTTACTGAAGAAGTCATTGCATTTCCTTACCTTGTAGGTCTACATTGAGAGGTCTTTGCATAGCACCCACACAAACAGCCAAAGATGGATCTGTTACAGAAAAAGGAAAAAACAACAACACCCCCCCCCCCCCCCCCCCCAAGATAATTCTTTCACTTTTAAGAAGGGAGAAAGTTGAATGAAAAAGAAAACATTTAAATCCATGGTGCACTAAAAGATGCCTGGAGGTTTTAATTACTTTTGTAAAGAACTGCCTTGAAAACATGAAAAGTTGATTTGGCATGAACCATTTTTAATTAAAGGGGGTTGATTTTCCTTATTACAGTCCACCAATTTAAAATACTTAATACTAGTACTAAAATACCCAAATGGACTGCCTGAATATTTTCTGTGATATAGAAGATCAGATAATACTTCAAGGTGTTTCAGTACTGTGGAGTGTTGAAATATTACTGTGGCCTTTCAGCATGATTTCATTTGGTTTTGTTTGAAATTGATTTTGAATTGAAAAAAGAACCTGAAGGTCTGATGTAACTTAAGCTGACTTTTGTTCCATCACACAGTTTTTATCATGTAATTCTGAAACAATTTTTCCCTGCTCTTTAATATCTCATTTGCATATATCCTCATTTCTCCATAATACTTTTTTTTCTGAAGTTATATTTTGCCAGCTAACAGCACTCTAGAACAATTTTGATATAAAGAAAAAAGAAGGCATATGAACTTTTCCTTGTGTTTCCAATAAAAATTCTTGTAATATTTGAATAGCCACCCTCTTGGAACCATGGCTTTCATATTCAAGAAATTTCAACTTAGTTTGCACTAAGACTGGTACCTACTGTTCTGTGCTGGGGCCTTGCCTTTGCACTATGAACGATTCGTACAGCCCTCACAGAGGGAGGACAGTTTCTTCTAAATTCAGGAATCTGCCTTTATGTCAGTATTAATTGGCTAGCCTATGTAATCAACTACTACAATATTAATAGTCTTACCTGAATTGTACTTCAGAGCAGAAGCTTAACCTGCAGGAACAAAACTGTGTTTAAAGAGCCTGTCCCACTCATTATCAATTATAGCATGAACACAAAAACAGTTAACCGAGCAACTAAGGCTTATAAATTGCATGCCTGTACTGTACCTGGCACATCCTTGTTGCCATGAGTTCTTTCCCAGTGGTTTGTTCCTTAGCTCCCTATAATCCCCATACAATTGGTTTGGCCCTAAGGCATTCCCTCCCTTTTTGTGGACCCTTGTACGCCAATCCATGTTTATCCCAGCCCCTTGCTTGTCAATCATTGTTTACTCCTTCCTCTTGAGAGGAATGGGATTTGTCTTTACAAACAAGCCCTGAGTCTGCTCGTAGATGAAACTAGCACCGAGAGATGAGAAACAATAGGAAGGATTTTACTGATTGATGAATAGAAGAGAAGATACTTGCCTTTACAAACAAATCATTGGTTTGTTTGTAAATGAAATTGAATATTTAAAGATGAAAGCAACAATGGGGAAAACCCATAAATCCCATAAAAATTAAAAATTAGCGGGGGGTTATACATTAAAAGGGGAATCTTAAGTCTTAGGCATTTCAGGAAGTCTGTACCTCTCAAGTACCTCAGCCAATGGGGAAAGAGAGAGGGAAATGCGGCCGGGAAATTAGGATAAAAAGGAGGCTGCATCCTCCAAAAAACTGAGAGACCCCAGGGGAAATGCCCCATGGCCTCTTCCTTTATTCAAATAAAGTAAAAGGACTCCCCTGTCTCCTTTTTGGACATAAACCTCTGGTGTTCGTGGATTAATTTTCCTAACACTCTGTTCCAGAGAGTTCCATATTCCTCAACACCCTGATTGTTCCCTTGAACTATAACCTCCCCTCACGCTCCCCCATTGGCTAGGATTTTGTTAACCCCTCCTTATGACCCGCCCCCCCAGTTGGATTGTGATTGGTTGTAGGGTTGTGTCCGCCCCTTGTTCTACCCCTACATAAAAGGTCATGTCTCTCCATGTTTGGAGCTCTCTCCCCCTGGACCCTTTGGCAGCAATAAGCCTGTTGGAACCTCAGACTGAGAGCCTCCTCTTCCTCCTCCTTTTTTGCTCAGTCCTTGACGTCACCCCACTCCAGCATCTTGGGGCCGACAGCCCCAAAGGTCCAGGCTAAGGCTAGCCTGATGCCTAGGCAGTGCCCCACACCTGACGCCCCATTTGGATCTAGCCAGGGCATAAGAGACTTGGGGAACGTGTCACATCCTCTCCATCTCCTGGAAAATATATTAATATATAAATATACTGTAGGGTTTGCAACTGAAATTTGCGTTAATTTTAAACAAGGTATTGTTATATACGCTGTATGAAAGCTGGATGGGGCTTTAATGACATCTCAGGTAGGTCAGCATCTATGAGGGAAAATAAACAGCTACTAAATGAAAAGCATTTATAGCCATAAAAATGATACTGTTAAAACTGCAACACATAAGACTTTGGTGTTTTTCACCTATACCTAGAGTTGAGTATTGGGGTTTAGGTTTGTTCCTTATTTTTCTTTTAGATTTTTTCCCCCCATAAATGGATAAGAGATTAAGTACTGCTGCTTAGATGGTGCTTGACCAACACAAAGGAGGTGGCTGAAAGCCGGGAGGGGGAAGGTCACAGAGTTTTGGGGCAGGAAAAAGACAGGGCTGGGGGAGCTGGGGTTCTTCTTGTTCTGGGCATCGGAGAGGATGGCTGGGCTCCTGCTTGCTGTGGGAGGAATCCACTGTCAACAGAAAGTCCGGTCCTGGGAAATCTACCATCTTCTCGTGTGCCCCGGAATTCTGAGCTTCTCCGCCTGCCCTGCTGGAGCTGAGCCAGACCTGTCCGGCCATCGCGGCTTCTCCAGCACTGCTCTTTTTGCTACACTGTAGCCCTCCACCCCCCTCCCCCGCCTGCCGGGACATCTCCCCTGCCTGCCGGGGACATCCTGCCATTCCAACCAGCAGGCCAGGAGTTTCCACCATTCCATCTTGGTGCTCTTGGAGTCCCAGGAGATCAGACTGCCCTGTGCTTTGTGAGACAAAGCCCCTCGAGGTTTCTGGTTCTGTTTATTGTTAATGCTGTAGTTGTTGTTTGTTTGCTTTGTTATACTTACTAGTAAAGAACTATTATTCCTTTCCCCATACCTCTGCCTGAAAAGCCCCTTTAATTTTCTAAATTATAATAACTTGGAGGGAGGGGTTGGAATTCCCCATTCCTAGAGAGGTTCCGCCCCTCCCTAGCAGATACCTGTCCTTCAAACCAATATACTGAGGAAACAACATCTTGGCAAAAATCAGCCAGCTGCTGAAGGTAGGAGATACCACAGCTCCATGGCCTAAAGAGATCTTAAAGGCAATGGTTATCACTGAACCAGTGGGAAGGTGGCACCTCTGAACTGCCTTCAAGAGATGAAGGGCCTCATTCAAATCCAGTACTTGGCTATGTGACATCTAATTTTAACCTGTTCTTTACCAACTTCCTTAATATCATGTTAAAGAATGAGAGCAGAATCCATCACGTAAAATATAAAATAGTTTCCCAGACTCTACAAATTCCCTATATCCCAGCCCCCAAACAGACTTGGGTGACACAGCATTTGGACCGCACACACTAATTACACCCATGTAAAGTGAGGATCCCATCACAGCCTCCTGTCTTAAGTCTTTGCCTTCTAATGTGGCTTCAGTCACATCATTCTTTATCGCCACCATGATAGGCTGTGTCTGTGATCTTGATGGCCCTCTGATTCATGGCCTAATTTATCTGCTTCCAGCAGGGAATATTTCCAATGAAGAGGAAGAGTTGAGTCAGGCACTGATTTCTCTGCCCCCGATTTCAAAGAAGAAATCTCTAGTATTTACCCAGAATAAGTGTTTAGAGACTTATAAGAAAAGAGGATCTTTTTTTAAACACATGGTGTAAGGCAACTAAAAATCACAAATCAAGCAATCTGTTTTGAACAACAACATATTGTTTATTAATCTGAAAAAAAGAATTCAAAGAAAAGGGTTTATCAAACCACAGAGCTCCTATGTAAGTGAATTCACATCAGGTCTCTTACTCTGAGCAAAAACTATGCCCGGTCTAATACTACAGAAATGATTAATTGAATAATGTATTCAGTTACAGCATCAAAGTGTGTCAATATAGTAAATGGACAGTATTTAATCAGCTCCAGTAAACACCAGTTAAAATACTCTGGGAAATTAAGAACTCTTTGCCAGAATACTATTTGACAGAAGAATATTCACAAATAATTTGACTGGCCCCATACAGATGAATTCTTTCATGCTTAAGTAGGAATTAGGGGGAAAAAAATACTGGGCACTATAAAATTCTCTGCTCCTTGGTAATCTAAATCAGAAATTATATTCTAAATCACAAAAGTAATTGGGACATGCTATCAGAAGTCAAAAAATATTGGAAGATATTTATGTATATATATATGTGTGTGTGTGTGTGTGTGTGATTGAAAATTGCATACCATTTTGCATATCCTCACATTCTTATTCATCCTGACCATTTGCATGCAAATAAGGAATCTTTAAGTGCATTTTAATTTCTACACTACCTTCAAAAACAGAGAATTATATAGAAGTATTTATTCTTCTGTAGGAAAGGTAATGGTAATATGAATCAAATAATTACTCTGTTTGAATAGTGATAAGACTTATTTGTAACAAAATCCTCTTATAAATATAAAGAAGGAACAATGAACACTATAGAGCCTGACAAGCAAAACAGAAAATGTCATCAAGAAAAGGTGCATTCATAGGTGAAAGGCTTTCAGTACATTACTTTTCAATATATGTCTACTACGAATGTCAGAGTAACAAGTCAAGGTATATCCAGCATATGCCATTTTTATCAGGCGGAAATAAAATATAGATTGATTAAAAAAAAAAAAAAAAAGTCCAAAGTGTCTGAACTTCTTGCACTTTGGAGGACTTTCTTGTGAAAGCAGATTTTTTTAAAGCTGCTGAACCAATGTTTTAATTTAGCAAAGATAAATATAATTTCCTGTGTGTGACCTTGAATTTTAAGTCTTAGCCCAGAGGGAATATTTACAACTTGTAAACAGACTCTGATAATGGAAATTCTGACAAATCTCACCATTATAATGCTGGTTACATTTATCTTCCACTTTTTTCCTTTCTCTCCCCCCTCTCTAAAACAGAAATATCCACAGTTGACTAAAACCCTTGTCTTCGGTGTCTATCAGAAAATGTCAGACCTTTGTAGCATAAAATCCACAGGATCACTTCTCATTTTTTTTGACTTGGTTCTACCTTAAAAGTGTGTATAAAGTCAGTTTGTATTCAGGCCTGTATTCCATTTTGGAGACTTTCACAAAGTAACTCATATTGTCAAAATTTAAGCACACAATTATTTTTGTTTTCACAAAGACTGTAGCAATCAAAAAGTGCTTTTTTTTGGTGTTCTGACTGGCTTTCCTATCTCCTACTACCACTGTAAAGGAGTTTTCTCTCCCACTGCCTTTCAGAGACCATCCATCCTCTGCCTAGTGCAACACAGATAATACAGGCAATATAGGCACTTTTTGGAGACAAAAAGAGGTGTGTCTGGGTTCTTATGAAACCAAATTGTGAGTGCCCACAAGTGATGTTGCTCTCTGGTTACAAGGAGTCCCTTCACTGTTTTGTGGGGAGAGTGAGATGGTGAAGGATCTGCACAACTATTGCTGACAAACCTCAGCAGTAGTTGTGAAGATCCTTCACACTTCATTTTCACACTGCAGCAGGGTTTTGCTCAGCTCAATAGGGACCATGGAAACATCCCCACCAGCAATGACTTCCAAGAGTGGACTTGCACAGGCCCTAAAGCTTCCATGTGCTATTCAGGTGCGCTCTGTGTGTCATAGAAGCTCTCGCTCTAGCCCTCTCTCTCTTTGCTCTCTCTCTAGTCAATGTCTTTTCCTCCAGTCCTTCCCATCATCATGTGGCACACACAGGTACAAATCCTGATGAGGTCATGCTTTGACCTGACATGCTTTTGGCCATCTACCACATTGTAATAAATCAACAAGCCAAATTCAGTAAATCAAAAGTTAGAATTTTATTTTGAGACTTAAATTCAGTCTCCAATAGCCACAATTAAAAGGGACAGCGTCGAACCCTGGGGTTTCAGCACTGGGTGAACGCGGTAACGGACTCTGTCAATCCGCCACCCCCTCTGTTCACAAACTGTGTCCAGCACTGCCGGTTTTTATACAGTCTTTCGCTGAGAGTGGACAGAGACAGTAGAACTCTTGCTCCTTGGTAGCTTCATTAGGTATTCACATTCAGGTCCAGGATCCATTGAATGGATTCTCAGAGTGGAACAATGCCATGATTACCATGTCCAGAGAAGGTCTGGAAATGTTAAATCGGGCTGGAACAGATAAGATACCGATCTAATCCTAATCATTTGATCGTTAGCGCTCCCATCTCCCATTTTCCATTCTTTTAGCCTTTTTGTTTGGTTATCCCGAAGTGGTTCCCGGCAGGAATTCCTTCTTTCCCCCAACCCTCGTGTCCCTCCGTGCAATTTTTAGTCTTAGTTAACCCTAAACACACTTTTAGGTTTACTGATCTTAAATCAGACCGAATGCAGATCAATTTTACATTGCATGTTATTACATTTCACCGTGAATTAATTACACATCACATTACCTAACATGAATTAACTTTAGGCCATATATCACACACATCAACTGCTCCATGGGCTTTATTCCAGTGTTAAATTTGGTTTTGTTATTGGTAAGCAGTGATCACAGAAGAACTTTTCTGCTCCCCACGCTGCCCCAACGGTGAGTAAGCAGGGAGTGTACAAGAAATTGGGAGGGGACACAGTCAGGACACAGCTGACCCAAGCTGACCAAAGAGCATCAGCTCCATATTCAATTGCCAGATTTGTTTACTGCAGTATATGGAGGGGACTGAGCAAGCAGCCGTGTGGTGCTTAGTTGCCAGGTGTGTTTTGGAGATTTGAGTTTATAAAGCCAGACTATAAACTCTCCCTTGCAGATAATTTTAATTCTTTTGCTAAGAACGTCATTAGCCTGTGCTTGTTCTTACTTGTTTTACAGTTTGTTTTCAGCGTGGCTGCAACTCGTCTTCAGAGAAAAAGATACACAGATCTTAAGCTCTTCACAAACATAGTGTACCTTGGGTTTTAGGAGTTACAGTTATTAATGTCTACTACTGCTATTTCAGTATCTGGGGAATGAAAGAAGAAAATAAAATCATCTCTAGAATCTATCTCCTGCAGATACATCCATTAAATGGGAGGTGTGTGAGAGGCCTTGGTGTCAGCTGTCTTGTTGACTTGGAACTATACCACTGCAGGTTGTAACAAGTGTCTTTGCGAAAGTCTTATCTTATATGGTGACACAAACTGCTTGTACCTCCTTATACTCTGGAAAAGTTGTTCCGATGTTAATTTGGGGAAACCAGTCATCAATGCGCTGACTGAAATTCCTGCCTTATTGCATCAGATAGATTGAAGGAGAGGGCAAACCTTCCAGCAAGTGAAACACCATGTCATATGCCTTTCAAAATCAGGAGGAAAGATTTGTTCCAGAAGAAAATACTAGATGCTCTCAAAACAAGCCAAAACCTCCAGCTCCACAAGCATTTTATCTTTTGAGCTGTACCTCTCCTTCCAAATGTTATCTTATGATAACATGCTACAGAACTACAATACTTTGCTTCCCCTTTTGTTTGTTTCTTTTCCTAAAGCTGCAATTTTGCTGGGAACATTTAGGTGTAAACTTCTTTTCAAGCTCCAGAATCATACTGAAAAAGTAAAATTCAGTGCGGCTATTTGTGCAGATATGTTCAGTATCTGTGATGGAAAAGAAAATCACCCCAAAGCAGAAACCAGCTGTATCCAAGCATGTATAGCAGCATGTATAATTTTCCATAGCCTTGGGCAAGAAATCTACACATAGAAAAATTCCTAAGGTGTGAGAGTAACCAGAAATGGATTAACAAGTAGATAATTAGGGACTGATTATGAAGACTTACCAGATGGATATAAAATTAAACTTTGGGGTGTTTTTTTTGGTTTTGTGTTTTTATGTATTACCCAAGTAACCTGTATTTAGCTGCAGTCTGCAATTTTATTCTCCCCATTACCCAGTATATGCAATAAGTTATTTCACAGTTGTTACTGGAATTTCACTCACGCATTCTTCCTAATTTGATTCAAAATGTTTCATCTGGTAACCAGTCCATGCCTTTCTTTCATTAGGCTGTCAAAAGGTTAAAAATAATCATTAAAAAAGCAGAAGTATTTTTTCAATTTGAAGCAGATGTAGAAGGAATTGCCTTTTCAGTAATATTTACATGACAATCAACTAGTTTTCTTTCAAACAGTACTTTTTTTTGAGAAAAAGAAAATGGTATCCTATATGTTGTCTAAAGTCCATAAAAATGACATTACTGAGGTACTGTATTTAGGAGTCTAGGTATATGAATGCCAAAAGTTCAGTGTCCAAGCTTCCTAGCTATTTTGATCTCATTTACACACAGTGAACACTTTTTCATGGCTGTATACAGCAAACAATGCCCATACCAAAATACTTACACTACCTATGACATCTAAGAAGTTTAAATTATATTGATTAGACTGGCAACTGAGAGGGAAAAGCCAAACTTTACCTGTTATCAACAGGTAAACTGAAAATGTCTACGTTTCATCACAGGATGACTGGTTCATCATTAATCAAATGTAAGGCATAGAGGGATAGAGTTTTCTATTAACAAAGCAAGTGATTGTGTAAGTAAAATAGAATCAGTGCAAATTTTCCAAAATGTTCTTTTGCTGTGTCAGAAACCACTACCGGCAGGACAGCTCCTGAAAACTATATACTGTTAGTTCATTGCTGCCCCACAGAGACTGCAAGTGAGAGTGACAATAGATGCTTAAAAAAAAAAAAAAAAACAAAAAACTTCACCACTAAAAAATTAGTTAATTTAACATAATTTTCTAAACAGCTGTCACATGGTAACAGCTTTTGTTTATTAATACTAGAGTTAAATCTTTGCTCTGGATTCAAAATCTCCAGGTTTGAATTATCAGTTCCCCAGCCTCTTCAATCCCTCCAATTGTCCATTCACATGTCAGCTGTAAGGGCTCTTGCTTTGTGAGGGAGCTGTGGTAAATACATGCATTATGCAAAAAATATTTACCACAAAAAGAAATCTATGCCTGAGTACACCTTAAACTCACAACAGTGCTCTGAATATCATCTTGGTGATGCCACCAGATTTTATGTCTCAGGAATGCAGAGATCCTTGATAGCTCTCCGAAGTCCGTCTTCACCCTGCATCCCCAAAACAAAGAGGACTTGATACATGAACAAAGAGAAGGAGACAGAGAGAGACATTTTTGTGTGCTCTTGCTAAATAAGTTGTCTGACAGGGAACAAGGAGAGTTGTACTATGCATATTGTACTATTGTGGGAAAACCTATTTGGGTCTATTACAATAAAGAAACAGAAGAAGTACAGTCCATCTGTGCACAAATATGACCCCTGTGATGCTGCCAACATCAGAGTGATCTGCCAAATGATACCATCTGCACAAATGGAAATTCTTCCATGGGCAGATTGAGCTCACATGCAGATTTAGTAAAACTCTTAAAGGAGCACTATATCCAAGGGGACTGTCCACTGGAAGTGGAGGAAGCTTTCTCTCTGCTAATACTTCTCTGCTGCATGGCACACTGGGGTCTGGAGGATGTTGTCTTTCCCAGGAGTGGGGAGGAGTGGTTAAAAGAGAGTGAACTTCTCCATCTCTTGGGATCCTTGAGCAGGACAGGTACATCTTGTTTTCCAGTCAGAAAGAACTAGCTCCTTCCCTTACACTCCTCTATGAGGATTCCTCTTTGTCACCTCAGTGAGAGCAAGTGGAAGGCTCTTTTTCAGGGCTGTGTTAGCACTTCCTTGCAAGAACCTTATGGCTCAATGGTTTGGGATTCCTGATTTTGAGTGGAGCAACTCATCTAATAGCAGTCCTAACCTGCAGAGAAGGAGCTTAACACCCTACCACAGCACCTCAAGTGACTTCCAATTGTGACTCCATTTCTGTGTGACCTGTCATCCCAAAGAGGTGGTTGAATCCATATGGGCCTTAAACACTTGTTTGAGAACACCCACCCTAGAAAGAGGACATCTGTACCTTGGAGCACAGTGGAGTTGCGTCATTTCACCAACACTTTCAGAGTTCACCTTGTCTGAGAGACATTGCCAAAAAAGCCACAAGAATCACCTGGCAGGGACAGAAGCTGTCTGTTCTGTAGATTGGGCCCCATGGCTTGAGAAAGTGTGTGGTTGAAGTAATGTAAATATTGATGCATAGGTGCAATCATCTTTGAAGGGGGCTGTACAGACCGTGAGGCAAGAGTCTAATCTAAAACAGAATGTGAAAACTAGTTTGGAAGTTTTACCTGTTGCTGAGTCCACTTGATAATTTTTCTGGGTTTACAATCACATTTTAAAATCCTCATGTGTCCCCTGTTGCTTTTTGAAAGACCAGTACATAAACGGATAGATCAAGAAACTGACTTTGTGGTGAAAACTAAATTTGACCACACACAAAGCACTGCCAAGAGACAATTGTCAAATTATAAAGGACAAAAATATATATTTTCTTTAATCCTCTTTCTGGAAGACATTTTAGGTGCTACTTATAAAAACAAACAATAATAAAATCAGAAATAACTTCTGTTAGTTATATCCCTGGAAAATACACAGAACATGAACTTCACTCATGGGAGGCCTTATGCCACTCTCAGTCAGTACTATTTCCAAAGATAAAAGTTTGAATATTTTAGCAAGAAAAATGTTATCTTTACATATCTTTCTTCTGGATGTCCTTCTAACACAGGGAAATATCTTCATTTTTCTTATCCAGATGCAAAAAACTTCTAACCAGTGTTTCCTGCTCTTGATCTGAGATACAGGCCTTGTATCCACAGGTACTGATTAAATAAAGTCCAGTTCCAAAACTGGCCTTAGTCTGCAATGATGAACACTGAAATAATGAGCTTGAGGGGCCAAAGTTCTGGAGCAGAAATTGTCTCACTGTGGCAGGTACTTGAGGATCTGCCCCGGGCATCCCAGTCGTGGGTGTCCAGTGCAGCAGGACAGCTCTGGGCAGGCACATGTGTGAAACACTGCGCTTTGCCAGGGTGCCCCCTGCCCCATGCAGTGCAAACTACAGACACCCTGCTCTCTCCGAAGTCTTCCTTCCCAGAAAAAAAATGAACTTGTTTTTTATCTCTCTTGGAGAGAACAGCTACTGTAGGAAATGGCCCCACCCTTCTACATAAATAAATCACCTTTCAAAAATGCGGAAGAGTCACTTTTACTCTATTCCTCAGCCTAAAGGGATTCACAGCTACACCTCTCCCAAGAGCATGTAAAAGCTACCAACTGTTCTGGAAAGAAGGTACTCTCTTATCCTGTGGCAAAAAAAGAAGATAGTAAAAGTGTCTTGACAAGTAGGTACCATGTAGAGTGGTTAACCATCAATGATTTTTCACATGAAACTGAAGCAGCCTGTGGAGCACAGAACTTCTTTGTCTCCTGCAAGAACCCTGATTAAAAATTTATGACCTAAATCAATTACAATTTAAAAGAAAATAACAGTTATTCTGTTTAATGAGAGATGCCACCTTCCAAAATGTCCATGATGAATTTAGTTGGTTTCCTGCTGCCCCCCCACCCAGGGAAAGCATTAAACTATTCAAACATTAAAAAACTAAAAAAACCTAAAAACTAAAAAAAAACCACAAAACCCCTAAAAAAAACAAAAAAAAACAAAAAAAAAAAAAACCACAACCAAAAACCTATATACTTGTGAGAGACGTCTGATTGATACATGCTGTCAATGGAGCAGTTTCCAAACTGATTGTGACAGCTCTTCCAATACCGCTTTAGAACTAGATTTTGAGAGTGCAGGGAAATATGTATAAATATAGGTATAACAGAATGCCTTCTGTTCAAAATTATTTTTCTTCTTCCAAGAAATGTTTTAAATGTTGACAACCAGGCTGTATCAGAAAACTAATCAGCACATCGACACCTCAGAGTCAAAACGAAATGCAGACTCCACTTCACTTGAATGGCAGTTGCATAGTGACACTTGTCTTCTGTGAAAATTATTATGGAACAGAACCAAGACCTGAAACATTTGGGTTCTTTGTTTTGCCAGTCTCCCTGTGAGTTACTAACCAAGATATGAGACTTATTTTTGTGTGTGGGTTTGGTGTGTTTTTTTAATTTAGTTAGTTAGTTAGTTAGTTAGTTAGTTAGTTAGTTAGTTAGTTAGATAGATAGATAGTTAGTTAGTTATGCATTAGCTTTCTCTTCAGTTATGTGAGGAGTTTAGTTTAGGAAGTGATAAAAAATTGTTGGATGAATAGCATCAGCCTGCTGTCTACATTTTGCAATCACACTAATCACTCAGCAACACATCTGAGGTTAGGCACTAAAGAAATGGTGATATACATACACGGAAGGTCCAGTGTTTTCTTCTTCAAGAGCAAGAAGTCATTTGAATAAAAAACCTTCTTTGAGAGATATCTGTTCACATAATTTCAGCATGAATTATATTGCTTCAGGTTTGCTGCATCCTTTTATTATAACAGAATTCAGACATCTGTGGTCAATCTTGGATCAGTTTCCTTAATTTTTCTCTTGAACAACTTATTTTTAAAAATCCATATACAATAATGTAATAATATATTACTGTAAGAATACTAGAATATGAATACAAGAATATGAAAACCACTTAGTAAATTGTGATTTTTTTTTTTTTGTCAACATAGGATATCTTATTTGATCCATCTTCACTTTGCATTAAACACTTAGAAAACAAAAATAAGGACAGGTTCTTACACAAACCTGATGCATTTGAACAGAGCAATGTATATCAAATAGAAATAATAAAAATGAAACTAATATTAATGAAGGTTAATTTTTTACCAAATTTTAGAATTTATGCTAATAATAAAGCTCTTGATGCAATTCTTTTTCAAGAAAAACAAAACAATTTGATAAAAGTAGGAGGAATCAATTTGCTTTATGCAGGATGATAATTTAGCTAGGAATTTTCTACTTTTGTTCCAGCTAAGAAGTCTTTCAATTAAGGCTGCATAGGTTGTGTTATCAGCAAGATGCTGCCTTTCTCTGAGTATATTGTGCACTGGGGAACATCTCAAGGACAACTCTTGCTCCTCTCTTGTCAAGATAAGCTATAAACTGTCAGGTGGCTATTTATCCACCCAGATGAGGGTCTGTCTTGAGGATATTTGATTAGGTTCATCTGATCAAGACAGAGATCTTACATTACCAGAAGGATGAAAATTTCTATTGCCAAGTTAAATGTTCAGAGGAATATACATTTAACATAGTTCTGTTTCCTATTTCAGAAGCATTGTAAAAGTTTCTTGCCCAGTAAGACATCGATCTTATTGCGAGTTCAAGACTGCACCAATCTCATCTAACAGTATTATCTTTTATGCCATCTTACAGGATTAATTTACTCAGTTTCATAAACAATAAACTCACTTCTAAAACTTTGCCATTTCACTGATTTAAAAATCGTTACTGGTAAAAGCATTTAAAACGGTGTGGCCTCAAAACATGAAGAAGAAATAGCCACAAGCTGACTTCACACCTCAAGTAATTATTCCCTTTAGATTTTGAAGAACCACATGCTATGTAGTTTAGATAATTTAATACTTTTTTTTTTTTTTTTTTTTTTTTTTTAATATAGAAAAGGAAAAGCTTGAGCAGGTATTATCAAAAGCTCTCCACCAGGGTACCAAGCATACAAAATTTTAAAGATTAATCGACCTCCAGGAAAGAGATGGATGACCATTGATTACCATGCACACATGTCCAAGATAATAGATGAGTGCTGTTGGACCATTGATCTTTTTGAATGAGCCTGCCTTTGGTCAACTTATCACTCATTTTTGGGAGTCCTTCCATTCGCAACTAACCTTAAGTAAAGAAAAACAAAAACCAGCACAGCCCACTGTGTTCTAAGCCACTATTTTGAACACAGTCTCATCAATACAGCCATAGTGCAACATAGTGTTGGAGCCGTTCTGCAAAAAGAGAAGAGATGGTTTCATTTTTTTTTCACATTTCTCTACAAAGATTTTTTGTGGTTTTCTGCCAGGACCTACATTCAATCTCTGGCTCAGGTAATTTTTCCTGTTAAAGTTTACATTTACATTCCGAGAACTGGTTGGAAATGTGAGAAACCATTCTGTAAAGACAGAAATGTTTATCAAAGCTTTCCCCTGGTTCTCATTCTGATCTTGTACTTTTATACTTGCACAGTGTCAGATGAGTTTTAAACAAATGTTTCTGATATTCACCAACAGAAGCAAGATCCAGAGCAGCCTATTGAAAACAGATATGAGCATTCTGCTGACCTTTGTTGTGCTGTAGAAGTTCTGGGCCAAATAGCTAAGTGTTTCCTTTATAACACAGATGTTGAGCAATCTGAATTCTACCACTGCAGTAGACAAAGGAGATGAAATAGATAATTTTTTGAAAAAATTCGTATTCTCTATTCTTTTTCTGAGATTCCACTCTGAAGATCAGCTGTAATTGCTACATTCAGCACCAAATTCAAAATCTGATCTGTGTGTGTATACACAACATGTTTTAAAATTAAACAGCTATATGAGGAAATTAAACATGACTATTTTGCCACCAGCTGCACACAGGGTTCTTGGAACATAGCTATTGATCATGTTTAGGCTTGTCATTATTCACAGCAAGATCCTCAGTTTCAATTTTCAGAGTTCACTGATGTTGTACACAAACTCGCAAATAACAGATGATTTTCAAGCTTAATGTGAGCTTCCAAGAATGACCATGTCTGTACGATGTTATTAATGCTGAAGGAACTTAGTCTGGGCACACACTGGCCTCATGCCCAGTGAAGATTATAGAAACTGCTGGCTGGGTTTCTAAGGATCTATATTCCTGACAACCCAGGAAACATTTCAGCATGTGTACTGCCTGAGATTTTAATGCTGATAATTAAGAGAGAAAAGTCTAATAGGTAGGAAAAATTCTCATTAAACATGATAATTTCATTCAGGATTCCTCCCTTGCCCCCAGAGGAGGTCTGGTCTGACAGCAAAGGAAAAAATCACTCTAGGAAAGGGGTTGAAACCAAGAAAACTAAAGAGTGGATTAATTTCATATTTAGCTCTGGACATTGCGCATTTGTCTTAGCAGAAGATAAGGCAGACTATATGCAAACCTTACTCTTAATGGTGCATAAATCATCATCTGAGGTCTAAAAACTATGCTTTATTAACAATTTTGCTTCACAGCTCCTAATAGGCAAGATCAAATATGTTTATGCAGGGGAAAGAAAGCTAAAGGTTTCAATGATACATAGGGTGATTGCAGGTCAGGATTAAAGAAATTAATTATTTTACCATACTCAGGGTACAAGTGACAAAGAAAATATATTTGGCATATCACAGGAAGTTTATGAATTCAGTGCCTAAACTGATTTCAGAATAGTGTTGGCCAAACTCGGTTTTCAATGCATGGATTATTCAAATATTTCAGTGTTTGTTTGCATCCAGAATTAAAATGAAAAATCCACGCTTTCAAATTATTCATGAAAGGATTCAGTTTCATAGAAATGCCTCAGAAATGTCAAAATGAAATTTGACATTGCCAAGCAAGTCAAAATATTTTGTCATTTGCAAACTTCTCTCATTTCACTCAACAGCATGAGAACTTTTGGGAAGGATGAGGGTATGTTCAGCACATCCATTTTCCCCAGCAGTGCTGGAGAACTCTGCAAACCATAGCCTACACTGCCAGGTCCATGCACTCCTTAGTGGGTGGGATCCTATCCTGACAACAGGTATGAGGATACTCTGTGTCCATCTGACTTAAAAGATGCCTCTTGAGTTCAGTCAAGTGGGGAAACTTCATATATCATTTTCTGATTCATTTAGGGGAAATTTCCATTTTATGAAAACTATGTCTGTCATAATAAAGCAATCAAATACTAAAGATCATGAAGAGTTAAAAAAAAGTTCCCTTGTTCTAGTGTTGTTGTAAGAACAGCAGGGCTCAAATTATAGGGTGCTTAAGCACCTTTTCTAATACAATTGTAGAACAATAGCTTCAAAATCAACTCAAACCCTGTGATTGACCTCTTGTACTGAAACCAAACTAAATTGTTCCATTTTTTTCTTTCTTCTGTGTAGCTGCTTTCACTTCAGTCTGCTACCAGATGCTTATTTTCTGTCAGACTGTCATATTCTTTTAGGAAGCATTTTGCTCGCTTTAAAAATTTTTCCACTTAATCATTTCACTTGACCAAGGTGACTTTTTAACATTAGTTCATTCTGACTCAACTTGTGAAGTTCTAATCAATGCAAGTTCAGGGCTTTTTTTTCATCCAAATCCCTTCTGTTTTCACTGATCTCTTGCTGAGAGAGCAATTTAACTTCCTTTGGTTATCCTTCCTATAACATATATAACAGCTGTTGTACAAATATTTGACCGTGCCTTCCACACCACCATCTTTCTAGTTATCAAGAGAGGACTGCTGTATTAAATAAAAGCCTTTATGCTTCGGGGGGTTTTTTTGGTTTGATTTTGTTTGATATTTTTTTTAATTGTTTTAGGCTGGTTTTGTTGTTGTTGGAGTTTTTTAGCAACATCTCTGAACCTGTGCCTTCTATGTTTTTTTATCACAGGATAGATCAGTTGGAAGGAGGACACCCAGCCCTACACTCTGCTCTAAGACTGCACAATATCTCTGTGACCTTGCTTAGCTCCCCTCATGGAGAGTCTGAGCCTCTCTGATTTCAGTTTGTTCCCATTGTCCCTTGTGCTCCTGAGCTACCATTAACATTTGTGAATTTTAGGAAAGTTCTCTTGTACCCTTTTCTTGAACTTCTGTGCCAGGTTGGCAGTCACTCAACATCTGTACTGTGCAAGCTCTGTGCAAAGCATGCTCAGGATACCCCTGTTTGCTCAAGTGTCTCCAGCTGCCACTGTTAGTGTTACCAAGGGCATCTCATTTTAGGTGCTGGAGGTGTGTTTAGCCCAGAACTCCATCTCAGAAGGAAGTGACAAGGTCCTGATATATTCCTCTGCAGGAACACCGAGGCCTGAAGCCTTGTGTTAATTTAAAAAATGTTGCTCTTTAGTTATATTTTATTGCTGTAACCCATGGAAAATACAATTTTTTAAGAAAAATAACCCACTGAAGTGAAAGCTCCGCTGTTTCTAAAGAAACTGCAAGGAGTATCCATTATGAAAAATAGGAAAAAATTTCTAGTAGTAAAGAGGTAAGATATGTAATACCTTTGGACTATCCTGTATATTGATGTATCTGTCCTCCCACAGTCATTTCACTACCCTCATTCTTCTCTGAGTCAGGCTGGCATAATTCCAGAAGGTTCAATCATCCCAAACTCTTACACATGCCAGGGACATTGCTTCTCTTCAAACCACGGTGGAGCTACATGCTCCTCTGCTGTCAGAAATACTCCCACAAACACTGAAAGCACACCTAATAAATATTCAGAATAGTAAAGTATGAAATTATATGCAGCACCATTGTTTTCTTTTCATAGTCATTTTTATAATCTCTCATTGTCATCCTCCAAATGCACTCTAAATCCAGTACAACATCCCATGCTTTTATCATACCCAGTGAAAGTACTGACACTTGTTCTTAGTCTTGGCTGTAAGGCAGGATTGAATACTCTGAGTACCTCCTCTCAACCTGTCAGTCCAAGAGTATATGATACATGTGGAAAAAATATCCTATTGGAATATACGTATGTTTACCAGTTAAAACTTCAGAAGTGATCCTTAGTCTTGTTTGAAGAAGAAGTCTGGTGCAACTGAGCTTCCACAGCACAGTCCTCATGTTTCTCCAAATTCCTCTTATGAATGACATGATCTGTGGTTACTTTGAAGCCCATTTGTAACTTGGACAGATAAAAATCAAATTCAAGGCGTATTGTGTCTTTTTATTGCATGCATAATTTCTTTGACTCAATCACATGCTGCACTGTGATTAAAACAGACAGCCATACACTTACTTATATGTCCCTTTGAGTTAAAACATATGAATGGTTCTTAAATTCTCCTCATTAATTAAAAAAGCAGGTTAAGCACCTTGCACATCTCACAGTATTTCATACCACAGCATATACACCAATTCTTGAGTTGTCAGCACTAGGCACTTTGGTTTGAAGTTAGAGGTGTTAAATATGCACTCAGGTCTTTGCTTTGCCTTTATCTTTACTTGAGTCATGTGACCATTTCTGTGCTCCCCTTTCCTCTGGGAAGTAGATTTTCATTGTCTAATCTTGTTTCACATTTTCAATGGAATTCATTTCAGTGGAATAATCATTTTCTGCACCTGTTTCCTCAGCTATCTTGTCCCTTGTGTATCATTATTAAAGCTTTGTGAAAAGAGAATTTTCTGAATTCATCCTAAATTTTGGTCATATACAGTTTTACTCTTCATATGTAGGATATTACCATTCCTCTAATTAAAACAACACCACCACCTCCAGTTTTATAAGGCCTAACTTCTGTGATGTTTTGTGCCAAAATATTTCTAGAAGGTAAGTTTAAGGCGTAATTGTCCCAGATGTCAGCATGAAAGCAGTTCTTGAAGCCTTAGAAGTGCTTTGACAACTCCATATGAGAGATGTAGGTAAGACCTAAGGGAATTCTCTAGAGTTCTGGCAATGTATTTAATTTGCCGGAGGATTTAACTTCTGCATTCTCTAAGTTTCTTCAGCAAGTGCAAGCATTTCCTTTTCTTCTCTGTAAAATCATAAGAATGAAAACTCTGGGCACTTCCTTTCTTATGTCCAATTATCATGCTCATTCTTCTGATTTTTTAAAGGATAACACTCATTGTTTTGCAAGTTCATCTCCTTTCTGATTTTTATTTTAAAAAATTATTTTTGGCACATGATATAGATAGGAGTAATTATGGTTGAAAATAGGCTACATTGACTGGAGACTTTTTTAACCCATGTAGGCATATTTGGAAAAATTCCAATTAACATTATGTCTGTGAAGAAAAAAATAAGAGAGGAGGTGTAGAAATTGCTTCCTCCTGCTGCTGAGGACTCCAGGACGGTGTAGATAAATGTAGACGAGAGATCTCTGAAGTTAGGTTTTAGAAGATGAGGTTTATTGTAAGGGATGTGGGGGCCTTGCTCTGAGCTGCCAGGCTGCAGCTCGTGGCAAGGCCTAGGAAAGTGGGGGAAGGGAGAAGTAGGGAGAGGAAATTCCAAGAGAGGAAAGTCCTCGGGGAAGGGTGCAAGCAAAAAGAGTGTCCAGTCCCCCTGGGACCCCTTATCAGGGGTCTTCAAGGTGGGCTGGAACAAGCCTTGGGCCAATGGGGTTACAGATACCTGATACTTCAGGGGAGGGGTACAGGTGTGGGATGAACCATACATTGGGGGGTGAGACAGGACATTCCATTTGACCTCTGGGTCTGGCTGCAGGTGACCTTCAGCTGGTCACATAACTGTTTTCCCAGACATCCAGTATCTAATACATCTCAAACATCAAAACTTACTTTCAATTCTATCTCACTTACAGGTTTCTCATTCTCAGAATAGAGGCAATCATATTTATAGGGTTTTTTGGCTTCTTCCTCCCCAACAAGGAGGGACAGGGAATTTTAATTGTTTTTGCTTAATACATGAATATTTTGCAGAATATTTTCCTTCTAACCAAACAGGAAAAAAAGACAAGACAATGAAAAAAATTCTTTCAGGTCCCCTCAGGGTTTCTCAGCCTGGTTAATTCCCCTACTGTGAGCTTTTTTAGTTTACAAGACCGTGGTCCATCCAGAGAGACACAACTTTAATAAAGACCCTGTCAAAGAGCAAGAGCATGAAGCATTGAAAGAACTCTTCCTTGGCCCTTGGCCACATCTTGGAGCATATTTATCATCCCAATCCTGTATAAGATCTCTGAGTACTGCTGAAGTTAAAACAGTTTTAAATGAAAATGAACATGTTCAGGTTGTAGCAGCATATACTGTCCTGGACATTTGATGGAGCTGAAATGGTAAATTATGATTCCTTTGAGATGACCAACATGTTAAGAAGTAGAATTCCTATAGTGCTGTGTACTTGTTGTGTAGAAAAAGGTAATTATTATTCTGACATTATTGTGATCATAATCAGAAGGAAAGTTTTTATTTTTCTTGGCCAAGACAATCGGAGGTGGCTTGATGACCTATTGGATGTGTGCTGATAATTATTCATTTTACCAGAAATTAATCTGTCAAGATGTTTCATGTAGATATGTAGCCATTAATTTTTTTTAAAACAAGATGCTGCCTGAAATGTATTTTCATGTATTTCCCTCTCAGTCAGATCTACTGAAAACAAATATCACAGTTACAAGATCAGCACAATTTTAAATATATCTCTACACATCCAAAGAAATAACAACCTAATTCTTGTCCCATCTTCTTTGAAATTATGCAAAAGCAGTCCATCTTTGAATGCACTGGCTGTGAAGAGGATATATCCTGACTGCTGTGCATTCACTAAAATGTGTGCATGTCTGAACCTTGAGGCAAGGGGTGCATCTGTTAAATATGAAAAAGAAAGTCTATTTACCAGCCAGGCACATTGTTGCAACCTGTTTTCTATGCTGGAGTTGCACAGTCTTCTGCCACAACTGAGGTAGTTTTCCATTCTAAAAATAAAGAAACAAATCTCATCTTTTCCATGTAACCCAGGTGGGAGCTGTTAGCCTTTTCAATGTGTACTGGGTATGGTTAGCAGAGGGCCTGACCAGAGCACAGCTTCATCACGGCCAAGGCTGCACATGGAGATATAGTGCTATCATTCACTAGAGGAATTACAGCCCAGCTTGTGTTTTATTAGGGCAAAAGAAAAGCCCTATACTGCTCACCTGCCCAACTTCATGTTTTCTAAAAAGGAGTGGGTGCTGCTCTGCCAACAACAGCTGCACTGCTGCTCCCTGGGAGTCATTCAAGCAGAGGAGAGACAGGAGTGCCATTCCTCAGCTCCAAGGAAAGCAGTTTACCAGAATATGTTGCCCAAAACCTCCAGAACAGAGTTACCTCTTTCCTTCTTCAGGAGGTGCCACCCTTGATTATGCTTTTGCTAATCATTAGTGTTGGTAATGTCTTCTTATCAAACAAACTTTTTGTTAAGCTTCCATAAGTTCCTCTCTTTTTTTAGCTCGAAAACAAAAAAAGACAATCTACTCTATTCCTGCAAGAGAAACTGCTGAAGCGAAGGGCCTGTTTCCCACCAGAAATAACTCACTGTGTGAAACATCTTTCAGCACCTGACTGCAAGGCAGGTTCCAACGGAAAGGTCACACCAGCATGAACAGCACTTTGTACCCTGACAGGCAAGAACTCCCAGAAGCCCACAGCTGTTGCCTTGCCCCCCTGCACACATAGGGTCTGAGGAAGGCTAATGGGTCCCTGCTGCCTCCCGGTGCTGGCCATTAGCACAGCACAGCTGATGGCTAACCAAGCCTTGCTGCAGCTTAGCTCCATTCCTCCTGGGTTCTGCTCCCCCTGGGGAGAGGGGCGGCCCACAGCAAGCCTTTCACATCACGCAATGCCCATACAGCATTGGAAGAGCAGTGCATTCAGGCTCCATCATGGCTGAGGGGAACCTGGGCTGCTTCAAACGTGTTCTGAGGTACCCCAAACACAGGTCTGCCTGGGGGGGTCCTGTGCACAGAGTCTGAGTTAAACTCATGCCTGTGTGACTAGGAGGGATGAACTGAAAATAGAGTTATGAAAGGAAATGCGCTTAAACTTAGCACTAGATATCCCTTGTCTGAAACTTTCCCACTGTCCTTGCTCCAGTCTTAGTAGCAATAAATCTGTTTCACTCACATACCTTAAACTTCTGTAAGACTTTGTCACACATTATAAATGTGTTCTCAAATCTCAGAGGGCTGCATAAAAAAATGCTTGTTTCATACTTTATTTTCAGACATATATATTCCATAAACTGTTCATGAATTCCTCATCACATCCAGAACTATATTTGTTTATATCACCACAGTTAAGTATAAAACAAATTATTCTGATTCCCTGAAGCTGGGTGCAACAGCGCCACTTCTTCAGGTTTTGTCTTCTTTTTTCTTCTTTTTTTTCTGCTCTCAGCTCATTCTACTACCACAAACAAGATGTAGCCAGAAGGGTGAGAATTGCAGGCAGAAATCTTCAAGCCCTGGGTTCTGTAGGGGTCTCTTCTGAGGGTACTGGCAGACCAGATGAATTCCACAACCCCTCTCAATGATCGTCCATTTCCTCAAGATACAAGCCAAGGACTGGCCAAACTTCTTGGAGCATAAGCTTATGCCCTGGATCAGCGGCCAGCCTGGGAGAGCATTACTGTACTCCCTTCCATTCCTTCCAAATGCTCTTGATAGCAGACCTGGGGCAAAATGCCCTGTATTTTGTTTTTTCAAGGAAAGAAGAGACAGACGTGTGGCTAAGATCCTCATGAATTCAGAGGTCTCTTGGTCCAGAGAATTAAATGTGAATTTTCTTCCTGTGGGTGAACCCTGGAAACAATAACAATACCCAGGACAAATAAAACAGATTGTAGCATCTTTAATTATGTTTTTCTCACCATTTTTAATCACCAGGCAAAGCAGAGCTCTTCATATGCATGATTAATGTGATAATTTAACAAGTGATCTATTGCAAAGACAAACAAGAAAAGTGGAGGCTTAGTTTGTTGATAAGCAAACATCCATCTGCCTACCAACAAACAGCACATCCTGATCTACAGGGAGACGGCTTGATATGGACACTGCTCTGACCTTATCTTTTAAAATATTTATATATGTACTGTCGTCTCTTATGGACCTCCACAATAGTCAGTTGGAGGCACTTAGTCCTTCTGCTGCTCTGTGGTAAATATTTAATCACAGAGGGAAGTGTGCCTTTGGAAGAGGAAACATCAATCATGGATTCTTAAAAACAGCACAAAGGGCACTATTACCTAGAATGATTTCATTCTGTAGTCTAGGAGTCAAGAAAGGTCCATCTCATTATTTCTGCAGTGAAATAGCAGTCTGTCTCTGTGAATTTGACATTTATCGCCTCTTCTCTAGGAAAAAAAAAAAAAAAAAAAAAAAAAAAAAAAAAAGGAAAAAAAAAAAAGAAATTGAATACAGAACTATATTCTTTTCTGGCTAGTTTATTACTAGATTTAGTAGCAGGGTACATAGTGCTTGATTAAGAGGCCATCAGTATTTAATTTGGTGTGTAAAACTGAGGTGCAGGCAGTACAGGCTCTGGGACTACCAAAAAAACTCATGCCAGGTCATGCTTATACTGCCATCCAAAGTTGTCTCCATCAGGACAGAGTTTGTAGTAAGTCTTCAGGAAGTATGTGCGTGTGTTTGTCATAACTGAAAATCTGGTTTAACTGACTTGGACGACAAAGAATTAATGGCAAAAAGACATGTATTTTTATGAGTTTGAAAAAATTGCAGTAATCCTTGAAAGACTGTTAGGATAGTTAAGATCCATGCAAAAAACAATTGTTATAAGAATGGGGGATAGATGAATGCAACTTGCTACACACAGTAAATACAGAGATGATCTGAGCAGGTACAAGGAGTCATATATCACAGAAAAAAAAAAAGAAAAACAACAGGATAAGAAAAATGGAGCAGAATGTGATTATTTTGGACTCTGAAAAAGTTTAGTGGGTCATAATATACCCTTTCTGCTTTGAGTCTGTTCTGCTAGAGATCTGGATTGTTACACAAAAGTAATTCTTAATGTTTGGCAGAGAAATATTACCTATAATGTAAAAAGTAAAATTAAAAATTATTTTGTTTGAGTCTTAGTTCTTCGGGTTTCTTTGTTTCTCTAACTGGGATGCATACCTGGAATACAAAGTTAGGTAAGACAATGAAAAGGTACACTGCTTCTTTTGATACTGAATTATATTGCAATTCATTAGTCAGAAACTATCCCAAAGTATATTCTCTCGTTTAAATTTTCAGACTGTGGCTTCCACTGGAGTTGATGACATACGTTTTTCTTAATTATACTGGAATAAATCAAAAGTAATAATGCAGCAATCTGTGGAATTGCTCTGGGTATACAACTTAATTGGAAACAGAATATGAGTCACTAATTCAATGGGTTTGGGGTTTTTTACTGCTTTGTGTGTATATGTGTTGCACTACATTAACTTTAATGGGGAATATTCTAGAAATACAAACTCACCTCTAACTATGACTTTTTATTTTGCTTGACAGACATCTGTATTTGTTGCAATTTAGAACATTTATGTGAAAAATAATTTCTGGGAAACTTACACTAGGGATAAAATATTTTCAGGATGGTATTACAATAAAAGTGATGTAAAGGTTTCTGATCTATCTAAGGACATCTTTTTTAAAAACATTTTTGCTCATGAAATAAATCTGGATTCTAAACCAAGACTGAGGAGTAGGCAGCGTATAAGGATTCTGAAAATGCATTAATGGAGAGAACAGCAGATATAAAAATGTCAGTATGGTAGGGTTTTTTTCAATAAAACAGGTTTCTAGAAAATGTCCAGAAGTTCAGGTAAATCCCTGCTCACAATTCCTCAAGTAGTAAAACAGCCAACTATACACAAGCTTTCCTTTTATTTCAATTGGTGTTTTGCAGTTGGTTTGTAATGAAAACCTAATCAAAAAAAGCAGCTCCATAGAGAGGAAATTGATGAATAAGTGATAGACCACACACAGGCACATGCAATTTCCATTTTCTGGTAGTGGTGAGATGCAGTTTGTGGTCTTCACTGACAAAAGACTGAAGTTTCACTTAATTTGTTATATGCTTAAAGCATTGGACCAAATGAATTGGGAAGATTGTTATCAGACATCTGGCAAGGAATGTGCATTGTAATTTGGGTGTATATATTATTTTGATGTTTCAGATTTGTCACTTCCACTACTGACTATCAAAGCATATGAAATCTGACAGATGCAGGTCAACAGCTGGGTATCTACATACACAGCTTTCTTCTTTAGTTTGAAGACAGAATTCCATTTCTGTTCTCTGTGGCTATCATCCAGGAAATGAGAAACAAAATTTTTGCCATGAGATTTTGTTTCTTACAATATTGTGGATTTTCCTGGGAAAAAATCATGTCAGTGCAAAATTTCTGATTCTAGACAGCTTAAGATGTTCCTGTGAATGTATCTTTCATGGTTTCCCAAGAAGCCTTCTTCACTAGTATTTTTTCTGCGTTGTCTCCAGCTGCCAATCCCAACTTGGTGAGGTGAGACTCTTAGAATTTGTTGCAAGGCACAGACAGCCTGATTAGGCTGATGATGAGGTCAAGGCACTGGGTCATATTAACAAGGTTTATACTTACAATGTTCTGTATGCCAAGGCAGAGTCCAAAAAATGAGGCATTTTTGGATAGCTTTTACCAATGTGATAAACAAATATATATAGACCAAGGATTTTAAAGTGATTCCAAGGCCCATAGATGAAAATCTGCATTTGAACACCTGACAAAACTGTTTTCAACATACCAGAGCTACTCCCATGAACCATAAGCCTATGCCTTAGGTTTGACGCCTCATCAGAATAAGCAATTAAGGAATCCTGAGATTCTCCAGGGCTGATGCTGTGAGTTTAGAGCCCATGTGGGAGCATGGAACAGACACATAATCCTTACAGATGAGATTACACTAGAAAGAATCTTAGGACACAATTACCACTTCCCTTGCAAAAATCTTGTATAGTTATCACAAAGGGGGAGCCCACAAGCCTACATGTGGGCATCAGATTCCTCACAGACTGCGTGTACTTCCAGATACCCCTCCACCTGGCCATGTTTTATTTTCTAGTTACAGAAAAATGTGGAATGTGTTTCCCTTAGAGTTGAAGCAACCAGAGTTGTTGGGGGGGGGGGGGGGGCGCGGGGGGGGGGGGGGGGGGTAGGACAGGGACCTATCAGAAAGCTAGCTAAGATATTGGCAGCTAATTTAACCAATGAAAATGCCAATGTGACTTTGGAAAGAGCATTTAAAACACTCATCTCTGGCAGATTGCTCTCTTTCTGTGGAGTTGGCCATGAGGTAATAACGTGGGCAGCCGGGGGGGCCTGGGTCAGGCCCCGCTGCCATCTGGGCGCTCGGGCCTGGCCAGGCCTCCAAGAGCTGCTGCCCGCATGGGAGCGGCCTGAGTCGAGCCTTTTTCTCCTGGCTGCTGGCAGGAAGAGAAAGAGAACAGCTCAGCAATGCCACGTGCTACAGCTTTGTGGTAGCTCCAAGCCGGGCTGCCCTGGAGGAGACTGAGGGGTGGAAGAGAGGACCTCCACCAGTTTCCCCTGTTGGCACAGCTTTGCATTTCTACAGCCTTGCAGCCCGGGGCAGGGAGCACATGGCCCCTGCAGGCCTGGGCGGATTTAAGTCTTTCTTAGCAACATGGAACTTTTAAAGCACAACCCTTCCTTGAGAGAGAGAAGAAAGAAAACAGAAGGTACTTAGAACCAACACCATAGGAAGTCAGTGGATTAGAAATGAAAGAACTGATAATATTATTGGAATAGGATTGAAGAAGTGGACGTTTTTAACCGGACTTCTTTAAGGTAAACTATGGAGAAATGGACTGTTCTTTGTATCATCTTAGTGTTGTTGGGGAGCGTAATAAAGACGATAAGCCAATTCAGTGAATCAAAATTTAGAATTTTATTTTGAGACTCAAACACAGTCTCTGGTAGCCACAATTAAAAGGGACAGCGTCGAATCCCGGGATTTCGGCACTGGGTGAACACGGTAACCGACTCTGCCAGCCTGTTACCCTCTCAGTTCACAAATTGGATCCCCATACTGCGGATTTTTATACAGTCTTTCGCGGAGAGCCGACTGAGACCGTGAGGCTCGTGCCTCACAGTAGCTTCATTAGATATTCATGTCCGTGTCCGGGGTCCATTGAATAGCCGAACAATGTCTTGATTGCTGCGTCCGGAGAAGTTTTGGAAACGGTAACATTGGGCCAGAACAGATAAGATAGTGATCTGATACTATCAGGAGATCGTCAGGGCCCATATCTCCCTTTTCCATTCCTTTATGCTGTCTTTGCAACGATTCCTGGCAGAGATCCCCGTGCCCCACCGTGCAGCTCTTGTCTCAGTTAACCCTGTATGTACTTTTTAGTTTATTGCTTTTAAACCCAATTTAAAGTAGATTAATGCTATATGATACATTATTACATTCCACCACGAACGAATTACATATTCTATTGCTTAACACGAATTAACTTTAGGACATATATCACAGGGAGAATGCTAACTCTAATCAAAATTGAGGACTGATGTGATTGGGATTTAAGAACTTTGAAGCCCCCACTCCTGGGTTAAGAGGAGGTCTCAGCCTTTGAGACGAAGATAATTTTAGACTAGAAGAAGTATTCATAAACAGTACCCCAGATACACTGAAAGGCTTATAGGTGGCCAAAGAAGAAGGCTGCTGATAGAACATCACAATCTGCAAAAACTCCAGGTGTTTGCAGATGTGCGACATTAAGAACCACTGGACTATTTTGTCTTGTAGCAAATGTCTCCATAAAACTCTAGAGAGACTCTTCTCCTAAAGTAATGAATGATTATGTTTAAATAGTGAAACTTACTGAAAATCACAAGTTGTGTCTTTCTATGTTGTTTTACAAGAAAGTTAATAGTTTGTAGAGCGAGGGAAGAGTGCTTTAAAGTTTCATTCTGTTTTGGTTTAGTTTTTCCTTTTTTCTCAACTTTCTTTTTTTTCATTCTTTCAGTGTGTGTTAATAAAACTATTTTGTTCATTTTTAAGCTTAAGCCTGCTTTGCTTTTTCTCCAAATCTCTCTCCCACAGAAAAAGAATAAACATTAAGACGGCTGCATTAATTGGTGTTTCTGCCCGGTTTCGTTAAATTGAAACCGTTCTACATAGTAAAGATGGTTGTCTTACATAGACTTCCCTTTAGAAATACTACATTCTCCATGCACAGCACTAGATAGTTACTTGTAACCTAAACTGTCATCCTGATTTGCCTAGGGTGAAAAATACAGCCACAGTAGAATCATCTCTCTAAGATATGACCAGGGCGGAGGTTCCTGGGTGTGTCTTCACACACAGACACCAAAGTGCTGACTGATTTTTAGGGTGACAATGGAACTTGGGAATTTTCCTCAAAATGGTCTTTCAGTGGTACACCTGGCCAAGGAAGCCAGACAGAAACACACTGCCAGGGTAGGGTCAAGAGCACCAAGCAAACTCTGACCTCACACTATCCCTGGGTGGTGGTTGGAGCCACTAAAGGTACATCCCTTCAAAACCCACACACAGGTCACAGATGTGTCAATTTAATCTGCAGCACCCAGCAGTTCTTATACATATCACTCCCAAAAGAGTCATCTCATAGCTGAAAATCCCCTTGGACCTATCATCTTTAACAATAAAAACCACATTAAAAAGCGAGATTAAAAGCCATAATCAATCTATAATTATAAGGTAAAAAGCTAGGAAGTTGTTAAAATGGAAGGTACCTTTTTTTTTTTTTTTTTTTTTTTCCTTTAATATGACAGCATAATAGCAGTGGACCAGCACTGTTAGTTTGAAGGGCTGTCCCAGCTCAGAATAAGAAAGTAAATCTTTGTGCACATTTTAATGTTAATGAAACAATTAAGCAGTTTTCTCTCAAGAGAATATTTTCTCTCATAATCTCTATGTGTACTTTAGCCAAACTCTGGCATGTCACGTTTGAAAAGCATTGGCCAAGACAAAAAATGCAAATTGTTGCGTTTCTGGTACCTGTGATTACATATGCCTATTCAGTCTAGTTTCAGATATTTCAGAAATGCATATGGGGAATGATATCCAGAAGGGGAAGCATCTTTCTTGCAGGTGTGGGAAAGTTTTGAAGTCCTTGGTTGAAACCTCAGGAAAAAACTTTTTTTGATGATTTCTCAGAGGAACAAAGCACTGACTCATTTATTTTGGTTCAATCATTAAGAAATGACTAGATAATAATAAGGTTTCACCTCTTTGACAAAGATCTATTTTCAGACAGGCTATTAATTGAAAATGTGCTAAGCATTACTTTCTGTTATCAATGCATTGTTTTAATGTTGTATTACACTAGAATGACTACAAAATAGTAATACATAAGATATTTCAATACAGTAATATATACATACATAATTTATATACATTTGTATATAAATAGTTATATAAAATATTAAAAAATCAAATTAATCCTTTTTTAGCAAATTGCAGTGAAAGGTAACAAAGAGACTTTCCCAAGAATTGAAATTAAGGTGGCTTCTGGTGAGGGATGAATCATTAGAAGAACTTTCTTTTTGTGTGTATTTGTCATATAGTGTTTTACGACAGTGAAAGCAACCTGTGTACTGCTCCTTAAGAGTTGTTGTGAAGTCCCCAGAGCATATCCTACCTACTTTTAGCTAAAATCTTCAGCTACAAGAAACAGAAAGGGAAAGGAGAAAGAATATGACAGCTGTTAATAAGTAGTCTGCACAGCCATGAAATTACAAGTCAGATTAGAAGACAGAAGAAGAGGAAATTAGAGAGAACTGTGAAAGCAAGAGCAAAGCAGAGAGAAATGCCATGTGAATTTTTTGAGAGGGAGACGGCAAAAAAAAAAAAAAAAAAGTTTCACAATGAAGATAATAGATCTTAATTGTGGTCAAATAAATTGATAAAAAGAGCCAGGGGCTGCTATCTGCCCATCAGAGGTTGATGTGGCAGGCTGACCAAGGCCTCAGCACAAGGTGGCTGCTTGTGGTGTGCATGCAACACACACAATCTCTGCAAAGTCATCACCACGTGCCACATCCTAGCCAGCAACTTGCTAAATTCATCCAGTGCAACAGTGACAGCTGCCTTTAGCAGATCTCTTCTGTTGAAGAGAGGTGTCACTATATCCTAGAGGAATTATTTTTATTTTAATCATTATTGGAAGCTAAGAAAAAAATCAGCAAGTTCAATTTTTTTCCTCAGGTCTCTGAATCAATATTTTTGTCTACTTGTACACCTATCATCAAGTAGATTAATTTAAAAAAAATCCAGACATTAGCATGTTATTGTTGAGTCCTTTCCAAAGTCAATGAAATTTATTGGACAAAGAAGATCTTAGGGAAAAGAGTCAGGGACAGAAACACAGGCTATATTTAGGCAAAAAGCTTTGGTCTTTTTTTTCCACTATATTTGATTCAATGCCCTATTTGACAGAATGCTGCCAAGATTTGCACAATCAAAAATGGGATTTGCCTATTTTTGGTTAATTTTAGGGATAAATAGTTAAATATTCTCAGTTTCTTATTTACTGCTTGATTCTTCTGCTACCAGAAAGCTCACAGCCAAGTAAATCAAAGGATCCAGATGGAGGAGAAAAACAATTCACTCAAGAAATGGATTTCAGCTTCAGTTTTCCCAAGAAGCTTTTATAAACACTAAGGCACAGAATGTTTATGAAAAATGTCTTGTCAGTGTCCTTTTAAATGTGCCACACATATGGAGGATGTGACTTGTTAGAAAGGAGATGAAGTTCGTATAATCTTGTAGTTCCTCCATGTCATTTGGGTGTTTGGAAGCCACCCATGCCCCAGCTTCAGAGTGTATCCAGCAATACCTATGAGCCCAGAAAGGATTCATTAAAAGAAAGGTTTCTATCTGCCATATATGGGAGAGAAACGCATTGAGTGGAATATGTTTGGTTTGAGAAATCTGGTTCTGCCCATAAAGCAGAGCTCTCCTTACACATTAATAGAAAGATGGACCTAATGTTCATCGCCTCATGTGGTTTAGTGTGTCCCAAGAATACTGCTAGTACAGTCTACAACCACGAGGCTCCATCTGGCTGCTCAATTAGAGCCCAATGTGACAACTGATTGTTATGCAAAAGCAATTGATTAGATTTTTATGTCCCTCAACAAGCTGACTCAATTACTATGAGTATAATTTTTCTTTTATTTTCTTTTTTGTTTTCTTTTTGCTCCATAGCTTATTAGTTTATTGTTTTCCAGTTCTGGCATTGAATTCTGTGGACTATCAAATGCCCTTGCCAAGAGGAAGCTACATGACTCTGGGAGCTTGATGTGCTGTGAAGGACTTCTGGGAGGCTTGGCAGGAACATTGCCAAGGCACGGTTGATCATGCAGCATTCAGATAGAATTTTTGAGTAGTCTTGCTAATCTCAATTGAGAGATGAATATTAAGAAGGAATTTGAGTTACTAACTGTTCATCTGTTCAGGTCTTCTAAGTTGGTGTGGTCTTCCGTTTTTAAACCACTGCTTTTGAGACAGAGTGAGCCAAAGCAAGCCTCAGCGGTGCTGGTCTTGCCCATTTTGCACAGACCAGAAATGAGGTCAAGGGGAAAGAGGCTAGCAGGAGCTATGAACTTATCACAATCTTCTTCTGGAAGAATTGTTTTCCAGCAAAGTTCTTTACATTTCTACCGGTGGTCTGAAAAGAGAATTAGGGCCTCAGGGTTGGATTTTTTCCCCCCAGTATTATACTGATGAGCTGAAGGGCAAATAAAGCTCCTTCTCTCCTGCATAACCTTGTATCTGGGGATGACATCCATGTGTTTACAGATATTTGAGAGCTCTATACTTATTTATTCCCAGGTCATGTGTATATACAAAAACTTCATCAAGAGTGTGTTTTATCTGCTCAGGCCATTAAAGCACCTCCTAAATATGGAATGAGGAATCAAAAAGAAACAAAAAGACTGTATTTATTTGCAACCTACTAGAGACATTACATTTTTCTTAAAACTGGAAATTTGGCTCAGATCCAAAATTCATCCTGTGTAATTCAAAGCTATTTCAGTTCCATCTTTCCAGCACACTCAGCCTCGCCTCACTGAAGTGACCTCACCCTCTGCTGCTTCCTCTCTTGCTGCTCTGTGTAAGTCAAGGGCTCAATACATCAGACATTGCCACGAGGAAAAGTTGGGAAGATAGCTGGTTCTCCCCACTCTGAAGTTAATTTCTATTGCTCTAGTTGCTGTTTTTTGAATTCCTCCTATCAGGATTTTCTAATCATGGTTTCACTAACTGTTCTTTTCATTAAAAAAAAAAAAAAAAAAAAAAAAAAAAAAGAACCAGGATGTTCCTCTGAAAACATCTGGGAAGGGAAGAAATTGAAATATTTTCCTATTCAATGATGAAGTATTTTTCTCAATTTGCTGTTAATATGAAAATTAGGCAATATAATATGAGTTTTCAAACAAAAAATTCAATTTAAATAGATTTTTTCATTGGATTGTAAGGGAAAGTAAAAGCAGAGGACCTGAAGTCAGAGGAGGACTAGACTCCACTCAAAATTTAGCTCTTCACCTGTGAATGAGAATTGTGTGATCAGGCCATCATAGAGGGAATCACAGCATCTGGAAATTTTATACAGACAAAGTGACCCTAACCTGGGCTAAAAGCCAGAAAATTCTTAAAAAGTTAGGTCACCTAAGAGCTTAACTCTGAAATTCTTTGAAAGCCCATCATTCCTAGAACAGATTAGAATAACTACTGTTTTACGCCTGCCTTAGGCAGTAACACAAAGATGCTAAATACCAGTACATTCTAACAAAGTACAGATTCTCCTTGCTGTTGTAGGTGAAGCTGATATATCAAGCCCCGAAGTCTCTCGTGCCCAGGCACTGTTATTAGACTTGCTCCACTGGGAGGGACTCCCAAAGGTTTCAGTGTAACATGAAATTAATCAAGTTATGCCACTTTTTTTTTTTTTTTTTTTGGCAAGTAACCTTTATATTCTGAGTCACACCACCAGGCCTTATTAGCAACATCAGTCTTGTTGGCCCATAGCCCCTCAACACCTCCCAGCTGAAGGAGCTATGAGCTGTATTCCCTGCTTCTGGGGTCCCCAGAGCTTTAAAGCAGATCTAAACCAACTATTTTGGTTAAAAAACAAACAAACAAACAAAAATGAACCAAATCAAAGCCAAAACTAAACAGAACAAACAAACCACTGCAAACACAAAACAAACAAAAAACCCAAAAAAACCCAAAAAAAACCAAAAAACCCACACCACCACCAAAAAACAAAACAAAACAAAACACACACACACACACACAAAAAAAAAAAAAAAAAAAAAAAAAAAAAAAAAAAACCCCCACAAAAAAAAAAACCCCACAAAACAACCCCACACCAAAAACCAAATGAGCAGGAGATAGGAATTTAACTGGAACATTTAAAACTTGTGTGAAGAAGAACTCGGACTTGGGAACACCATTCCAGGGGGAATTTCAATGGAAAGCACCTGTGAGCTGGAGCTGGGAAACCTACCAGCAATGAAATGGGCTCAGGCCTTGCTTACTTGGCTGACATGGGATGATTGTTATTTGAATGTGCAAATACTCACTATAGTATACACCACATTAATTTTCCCTGCAGCAATGCTCTTCAGATTCGACTGTACTGTCAAAGCACCAGTTTTACCAAAGGTTGTAGGGATAACAGTACCAGCATCACAACCTTTTGGAAATAGTAACACCCTTCAAAGCTGAGTGTTTTGCTGAAGAACACAGTTGAAATTTAATTTCTCTACCATATGAAAAATTGAAATACTTAAGTAATAACATTCAGCAACATCATCTGCCATCTGATAGTGCACAGAAACTGGGCAATTATGTTTCACCTCGGGTGGCTAATAGGCCCATTTCAAATTTCAGGCATTATCAGATAATAACACTCCCTGCATCTGAGTATGTTATTATAATTATTAATCGTAAAGAAAGGAGCAGGGGAAACGACTCACATGGAGGGAGAAGGATTGTTTTTAATTATTTAATTTTGAAGTTATGCAAGATAAGTTAATTGTTCCCCATGACTAACAGTCAGAGACTGAGTGCTAGCACCAACCACTGCAGATTTAACTCAGTTCAAACAGACTTGTTTTCAGACTCATAAAACCTTATCATTGCTATTTGGAATAAGTAGGTTTCAGAGCAGTGAGACTTGTCTAGAAACATTACATGTAAGTGAAAATGGCAGTGACAGCAGAAGTTCTGAGTAAACTAAAAAAAGCCAGTTTATTGTTGATAGCATGCTAAAACCTTGCGATCGGTGTTTTAGATCCATTATTCCAATTTAATTATTTTGCTTTCAAACTCTTCTTAGGATGTGGATATTCATAAACAGAATGATGAAAACAGAACCTAGATTAAATATCTTTCATACATTAATGCATGCCAAAATTTAGGGAGGAAAATATGTACATGTTTGAAAAGTGGAGAAATGGCCTTTGGGAATAGGGACCCCTAGGCAAAATGACACTGAAGGCCAATGTTTTGCTTTTGTTACCTGGGTAAAAAATATATATAAAGGCAATATAGAACTATTTTGATAAATTTCACATCCTCCATTTCTGTACCCTTAGCAAAAGTTACATAGTACCAAGGTGAAATACAGCTTTAGGCTTTTTAGATTTATTGCTGCTTTAGTTTGTGGGAAGAATGTTGAATATGTACTTTCCTACAGGAAGGAATAGAAAGTTCATTACACATAGCAAATTTAAGAAATAAAATTATGTAATGTAGTAATCAATATTCTTCACATCTCTCAATCTGGATTGATTCTGTGATATTGGTATTCAAAGCTTAAGGCTCAGAGACAACATGCAAAGTGCTTTTAATAATTACTTTATTTTAAAAGTAATTTTCTAGCATTCTGAAGGAAATACTTCAGAAAGAGTGAGGTCAATTTACACTCTTTGGCCAAAACACAAGACTGCATTAAAAAAGCTAATGACTAACCCTTTTTATTATTTCATGTGGGACTGCTCTTTCCAGCTCTCAAAGTTTATTCAGTACACAGCAGGACTATAACGGATAAGAATTAAGTGCTGTGGGAAAGACACATTTAACAGAGTTACATTGAAAAACAGAGAATAAGAAGTAAAGGCAGCTAAAAACAAGTATTTGTCTAATCGCCTGGAGGAAAAAAGTTCTCCATTTGAACAGCCACTATGAGTCACTTCAAGCTACCAGCAGCATGTGTGCTCCAATCCCACCACGTGGCTTTTCTAGCCACATCACATCTATCTGTTTTTGTGGATGTGCTTCAAATAAATATGCTTTTCTGAAAAATTATAAACTTAAGAATTCAGTTTTCATGGGTGTCCTTTTTCTCTTCTCTGTGCATATTGAAGTTTTCTCATGAACTATGTTTTACAACTAGAAAAACAAGAAAAACCTGCTTCCCTCTGCAGTGTTAGACGGCTGTGATGGAAGATGCAGTTCAGGAGACTCATAGCACTGGGCAGCCAGGTGCTTCTCCTCCAGATCCCTCCAAAATAAAGCTGTTCCTCTTCCCTAAAGGGAAGCTTTGGCTAAAACACAGCACTTCACATTTTTCCATTAACTAATCTTATATACACATGTGGAGTTAGTTTTAAGGGATAAGGTAAATGCAACTGCAAGATGGTCTCTGCCTCAGCAGCAGTGGATTTGATAAAGAGCAGGTCTCCCTTCTGAACCTTTGTTAGCTCTCACAAAAAAGCCTCACCAGCGCTCCTGTAGATGGTTCCAGCATTTGCAGCTACTCTGGTCCAGCACTCCAGTGGTTGTCTCCAGTGCTTTGCTCCTTAGCTGCCTGCAAGATTTCATGACATGGCCAGGCCTACCTGTGCAGACAGATCATGCACAGCACAAAGGAACTCGGGAAAGGGGAGGATTGATTCTCCCACATGACAATAGGGAACTAAGCAACAAACATACCTTGGTCAGGCTTATACGAACTGAGGCCACCAGTGACAGACAGAGCTAAGCTGAAAACCACACTGGATTGTGATCTCCAGCATAAGGATGCTGAAATGTAAGCACTGGGAGGCAAGGGCAGCCTGGTTTCCCTGGGCCTGTGAGGGAAAGGTTCATGCACAGCAGTCGTAACCATGGCATGGCACCTGAGAATTGAAATATGAGTGATATGTTTCATGGTTAGGGGCTGACTTTAGGACTTTTCAACTAGTAAGGGAATTATTTGGAAAATTAGTTTTTCAGGCATTGCTGTGGAGTTTTTCTGTATGATGGCTTTTCAGTGCCACACAAGAGATAAGTGGACAGGACATGGAAATTTTCCATTACTGCGGAGCATTGCAATCCAGCAAATTTTTTTTTTTTTTCAAAGTACGTTATTGATAGGCTATTTATCAAATTCTGAATGGCAGATTACTTACTAGCCTGCAAACACTGAATATCTTAAGTATTAAGATATTCAAATCTTATTGCTCTCAAATAGAAGTTGATCACATCACACATATAAAACAAACAAACAAACAAGTAAACACAACCAAAAGCAGAAATAAAACTGCTTAATCTAGTGAAACAAATCTCTTAGCTGTGGAGATCTTCCTCCCTCTCTCTCTCTCTCGCTCTCCTCCTCCCCCATGTTTTGAAGTGGCAGTGGCCCAGCCTAGAGTAATCCAGTTTGTTCAGTGACCAAACGCTCATGCCTGGAGGATCAACTCGAGATGCCACACAGCGAGAATCAATTTGTGAAGTTGACATACGAGCACCCTCTGAAGGCTGCAGCACTGGGGTGCCTGAAATGCCATTATTCTCCCTGTAAGTGGTGAGTCTCATGAGGTGGAATCACTTTTTCCCTGGCCTGTTTTCAACGGCAACATGTCAGGTTTTAATTGCCTAAAAGGGTCTTAAATTTAAAATGCTTTTTCCCAGGTTCTTGGATAATTTAAATCCTTGATTAATTCATTAAAAGGCCATTTGTGACGAGGCAGGCTGGTGCATCTCTCACTTAGCACGCTCAGTTGAGCTAGGAATAGAAGCAAATAAACAGCAACTGCACTGCCTGACACTGAGCATGAGTGTTTGAAGTCACCCACAGCAGTGGCAGAGGGGCAGAACAGATATATTGTGCTTAATGGGCTCCATTTTTCCTTGAACAAATATATAAGACAAAATCATGACTTTAGTGAAGTCAGCAGCAAAATTCCTCTAGATTTCAGTGGAACCAGATTTTTCTCTCAGTTTCAGAGTTCCTATAGGGTATAGCCTTTGAAGGTGCAATGTGAAGAGATAGCTGATCCATCACAGTCCTGTGTAGTTCATTGGAAAATATAAGCCAAATAGAGCAACAACATGCATGCTTGACACCTTCCTCAGTATTTTGCACTTTCATTCTGTGTTCTGGTAGTGTCTGTGTATTGCTTCAAAATGATACAATATTAGATTAGACCCAGTAGTAGAAATCTGATTTAAAGGAGCATTCAGGACATCCATAAAAGTCGGTTTCCTGATGAATGGAAATAGCCCTATAATAAAAATGGAAAATATGTATTCTTAAGGCATTTGGAGCTGACTTTAGGAGAGAGGTGGGAATAACCCCTTGTACAGGTTCTGCTTTCTATGCAAGATTATTATAAGGGCCTATTATTTTTAAATTTGGAAAACACTAATATTTTCCAAAGTTTGGGAAAATATATTGAGGAATGTATTATTAAAAAAATCTCAAATTATGTTTAATTTATGCACATTTATAAGTGGTTCTCATGGACCCAGTTTTCACTATTCATATATACATGAAAAACAATATTTTTTATATATATGTATATATTTATATTTATATATACACACACAAAAATAATGAAACTCACAATGCAGCCACCCATATTGTTCTTACATGAATGTACATATATTGTGCATGCTTACCTCTCAAATTTTACAGACCCTGACCACAGATATTTCACCAGCCAGGACTGCTTGCAAAATTCCAGTTCTTAATGTCAACCACTTTCTTAATAATTTCACTCAGCACTTACGTAACCTCTTTATGGTAAATGATACATTCTGTGTGCTGAGAGATTTAGATTTTCCCTTACAGAAAAACCATGCGTTTGTGGTATCACAGTTTCTCGCCACAAGCTTGGCACTATAGAGAGTTGAAAAGTTTTGCTCTGCAGTGCTGCCCAGTCTGTGCTATACAAACATTAAGTCCTGTTGATTCCTCTAATGAATTTTTCAGGTATTTGAATTTTGGCTCTTAAGTATCTGGAAAATGAAATCTGGGAACAAGTTGCAGCTTAGTAAAAGACTTCAGCACACTTGCTCATTTCCAAACGCCTAGGTATTTTTATTTTCCTGATGTAGTTCTTTCCATCAGAATTTAAATTAAGCAGCTTGTTTAACTTCTTTTCACACATTTCTCAAGGAGACTGAAATGGGAAGTGTACATTTAAATTATCATTTTTTAAAATCTATCAGCTTCCTTCTTTTCCCCTTTGAAAATTTTGTCTTCATTAGAAAGTATGGTCAACAAAAGCAATCTTTTTCTTTTTTCCTTTTTTTTTTTTTTTTTTTCCTGTGACAAGTTAAATTTTCCCAGTTTTCTTTCTTGCTTTTCACTGTCACTTCATTTTAAAACAAAACAGTGAGAAAATGATCAATCTCTGTAGAGGTTGCTTGCTATTAAACTTAATACCTCTTTGAAGTGCTGCTTCTTTTTCTTGAAGGCCTATATTTGTCTTTAATTAAAAAGAAAGGATGTGGATGATACATAGCTAGCTCCCTCTGATCTTTACCATTTGATCCCATCCACTTGAATATAAATGTTCTTTCTTGTTCATTCAGACACTAAATCAATGCAACAAATCCAAAGGTCTACTGCAGTGTTCATTTGTTTATGGCATTGTTGTTTTCTTTTCTTTAATGAATGTGTTGAAAGAGAGATATTACAATAGCTGAACTTCAAGAATTCAATATTTAAAATACAGATCACAGCAAGGCGAGATCTGTTAGGCAATTCAGCATATTTTGCAGCGTAAAGCATTAGAAAAGCATCAAGACTCGAAGAGTTAAATACCAAGAATGAGATTGCTTGAAACTGACCTTACCTTCACCTCAGGGAAGGCAATGCTAATACACCCAGAGGATTAGCAGCCTTAACACAAGCTAAGTGTATCTGTGTCTGACTAGTCCTCTTTCATGCTATGGTTCAGTCCATACTCCCAATCAGTCCAATTTACCATTGCATTCTTCTTACAGACATGAGCTGCACCACCACTTACCACCTCCTTTCTCCCCAGATAATTATAATCCTCCCAGAGACAATATATTTCTGCTTTGGTTTTAAAATTTTCCAGTTATATTTGTTATACAAGATGAAATTACATTTATGTATCTCTTTCTGCTAGCTCTCCCAGCTTTCCTGCTCTGAAGTTTGCATGCTCAACTAGCAGCATTTATTTTTAAGCTGGGTCTTGCTAATCCCTTCCATTCAGCCCTGTCGTGTTCTGCACCTCAGGGTGGATCACACTGGAATTGGGAAAACAAGGGATCATGGGTAGAAGGTATTTTGCTTGTTTACCCAGTCTCTCTTTTGAAAAATATTTTCTTCAGATAGCTTAATGTCTTCTTCATATTGCAAGTGTCTTTCATGTCAGAGCCGTTTATGAAATCCCTGCTGGAGAATTCTATCTTAAAAATTAGGTAGCTGGAGACTGGAATAGTTAGAAAATAATATCATTACAATGCAATAATGTGTTAATAGTGCTGTTATAGCTTTGTAATTCCTACTGTTCTCATATCCCTGGCCTGCTATATGCTGATTTTTTCTTGCACCAAAGGAATTGCTATAGCAACATACCTTCAAACATGCATGATTAATACTTTATATGCCCATGACTGACTAGATATTTGTTCTAGACATAGCATATTGAAAAATAAGATGGAATACCTGCCATGAATCCACAGAACAGAAACTGATTTATACCAGGAGAAAAATAAATCATAAATTGAATAAGAACAAGAGAAAATACAATTTCATAGATTCAGAATACAGGCAAGTTGATAATATATACTGCAATGCTTTGATCTCTTTGGTATATCTAAATAACACAGAATATCACAAGCTATTGTAGTGTTATATTAAAAAAAAAGGTATTTTTTCCACAAAGGAAAACAACTTCATCACTTTTCTTCATCTGCAGACAGGTTTTTCAACCTAGCAGCCAGATTCTTCCTTAGACCCAAGAGAAGATAAAGGTGTATCAGTTTGGTAAACCAAAACCCGGTCACATTTTGCAAATTCAACTCACATGTACCTACAGTGGCCTGTAGTGAAGACTAAATGAAGGGTAAATGTTCATGGCTCCTGTTAACTACAACTCCACCTGGCATCATTTAGGATCTTGCATAACTGACTAAAACTGTCTTTCCTAGTCAGAACAAGCAATTAGGAACATATGCTTTCTTAAAATCTAATTACACAAAATTTGCTGTTAACCACATGGGATGATAGTTACTAGAGGCTGATTAAGCTAATTTTCGGAAGTCACCCAGTTTGCACGATGCATCTAATGGCAGAATTTCCTCCTCTTCTAAAGCAAAAAGTACCAGGATGTCACCAGTGTAGTTACAAATTTCATCTTTTAAAATACTGAATAAAGCTGAGTGATGCAATGAATGGGGCAGTTGTCAAGTGCAAAACTGCCTTTCTGTGAACTAAAGTAGCAGTGCGTGGCAGATTTAGGAAGAGACCAACACACTACCAACACTGATTTTAAGACCTTAAACCAGGGCTTTGTGTGAGTGTCCTTGCCAAGCATAAGTTCCATGGCACGGACGGACAATGCAGGTCATGGTGAAAAGTGTGGCTGTGCACCATTCAGGTCTGTGGAGCTCTTGCATCCATTTACTAGCCCAGGTCTTCCAGTCCATTTTTGTCAAACTCCTTCAAAATGTTTTTTTTTGCATGTGCAGAATGTAGTTTGCATGTTGCAGTAGTCAGAGAGTTTGTCATGCAAAATGTGGAAGATAAATAAAGGGGACAAAGTGTGATCAGAGTTCCAAAGGGAATCATCACAGAATGTCAAAAATGACAAATGTCTCAGGAAAAATTGTGAAATCTGATACTATGAATAATAGGTTACAAGGAACATCACCGGCATTGGAGAGGCTTTTTAACATTTCCAGAGCTGGGATTATATTTCTGGTTCCAATTTCTTTGTGTTGCATGTGGCACCCACATACTCTATTGACCTGGTGGAGGTCTGGGCACAGCTCTTCTCAGTCTGTGATAAGTACAACTTCAAGCCCCCGGTAAAGAGAAACATCTCAGACAATCTGTCTTAAATGACACTAACAGAGTCACTTGTGTTGGCTACTTTCCTAAAAGACTAGAATTTTTTTAAGTGTTGTCTTCCCACTGGCGATTGCAGGGCCTGAGAGTCAAGGTAAGTTTACATGCCAGACACACATGCCTTTCCAATTAATAGGGATATGAATACCTAGACATCTCTAAGTATCTCTGACCAATTAAATAGGTAAGTGGCTGTGTGGGTGAGTTTGATTTCTGACTGCTTATAAACAGCTGCTTGTCCTTTCATCTGAACATCCACTTCTTATGCCCAAGTTCTCAGATCATTCAACAAAATCTCAGTTTTCTCTGTTCTAGCACTTTTTGGGCTCACAGTGTTTTGTAGTGTTCCAGTTTTGACACATCATTAAGCAAGAGAAAAAGATGTCCTTAGCTTGTCTTTTTAAGTCAAAATTTTTAAACTCTGACAACATTCGAGGTTCAGCCTTTTGGTATCATATTGTCACATAATATGTCCCTCAGTTTCTTTCCTAGCAATTCTGACCCATATTTTCCAAATGCCTGCCTATGGTCCTGCACAACCTCTATCTTTCAATGCTTGATCCTGAGCATTTCCTCAAACATCTCTTCTCCAGTCATTCTTACGAGACCTATAAATCCCCCAGCTCACTCTAGCTCACACCAATTCTTTTGAGAAGGGAGTGAAAAAAAAATAATACTAATAAAAAAAAATCTGCAAAATCCCCTCCTCTATTCTCTTAAATAAATAAAATTAGGTTGTCTAAATCCCCTCCTCTATTCTCTTAAATAAATAAAATTAGGTTGTCTGACAACTGTCACTATATATTAAAGAAGTACAAGACTGTATCAGAAAGGATGGGAGCCCAGGCCTAAAGGAATGATAAGCAACACTCATCAATGACAGGAGGCAAAGAAAATATCTAAATTGCTGGGTAAGCTTTCATAGAAAGGTCAAAGTCTTCCATAGCCATCACAGCTAGCTTCATTAGTAGACACAAAACTTGACCCAAGAGCTCCTTCAGCACTTCTCTGTACCTAAGTGTTGACTGTCAGCTGTATCATTTGCTCATTGGGGGAGCAAATGAAAAAATTAAATAGCACTGGAAGGCGGGAGCAGAGAAAATGTCACTGTCTCCACTACAATCCACTCCCTCTTTCCATCACACATCTTGCACCATTCATCCTTGCTGCAGAATCCCAGAGGCAGAAGAAATGACAGCTTTATCATGTCATTTCAAGGCTGCAACTCTTAACCATGCTGGTGGAAGGTCTGTTTTTCTTTGACCCCAAAAATGAGAAGGGCTGAGGGAGGCAGAACTATAGTAACTTGCTAATCAGAGATACCATTCCTGAAGAATACCAACCCCTTTCTTCTTTGGTTATATTTTACCATTGTGTTATTTTAAAATATTCTATGCCAAATACTGATTTCACCTCCATTTGTCTGACTGCTCTCTATATGCTGTCTACACATAATGATCAAAGCGATTACAATAGTAGTCCATCATAGTTCCTCATGAAGAAGTTGTATTTTCAAATGCATGCCTTTCCCAACATCCTTACACCTGTAGGAAAGACTAAGACAATCTGTATTGACACAATGGTTTGAGTGAGCTTAGATGTGTTCTTCTAGACTGTTTACGTGTGGCAAAGCCCCTTATTCTTAATACTGAGTTTTTTGTTAATTTTAATAAGCAAATTCAAAACCAAAAGGTCATGGATGTAATGCAACTTTTCCATTTTTCCACATACTGAGCTAGCCCAAGTTTCACTTACATGGATCAAGAGTCACAAAACTGCAGAAAAGGAACACTTGATTTCTCACGCAGGGGTGAATATATTCCACTCAAGTGCAAAGAAAATGAGACTTCAAATCTATGAACACTTGTATGGTGGTGGAAGGCCCATGGGCCTGCATCTGCCAGAGAGTAGGGCAAATATAAACTTGCCAAGTTTTGAAAAACTGGAGGAAAAGTCACATATCCTGCATTGTCACACTTGCTCTTTCTGTCTCAAGAAAATGGAAAAAAGACAGTGAACAATATATGGAATCAAGTTTGATCTCCAAATAGTTGAAAACTATGGGATAGAGAAACTTGGGTAGATTACACAGTAATGTGTAGACATAGATTATGGCACTTACTAAATATGCTCAGATGTTTGGTAACTGTTTCTGAAGCTTTAAAATCTTTCCATTGTGGGAAAGCCATTTGGCAGGTCATCGTTAGTTGTTCAACGAGAAATTCTACATAAAAGTGAAAGTTAAGGGCTGGCCTGAACCTGACTGATTAAGAACCATGTCTCCTGGCAGGGCCAAGTCCCAGAACATTATCAGTTTCAATTTAGACAAAAACTGCTGGGAGAACAGTCAGACACTCCAGAAAGTTCCTGACAGACTTCAGAAAGCCAGTGAGCAGTGATGAAATGCTGTGTCAGGGAGAGTCTTCTCTGACTCTAAGCGTGGATGACATTTCCACACACATATACTGTGGTTATGCTATAAATTTCAAGAACTGCCTTGGGAACGAGATGAGAAGATGCCTTTGTGTGCAATAAAAAGTGCTCAAAACCTTATGTTTGGTTATAAAACAACAACAGAGAGGAGTGGACTCCTCTCCTTACACAAGAAATACAAACAAACACTCTAGTAAATTTTGCTTAAAATTTCTTGAGGGGATTCAAAACACAATTTAATGTTGCAGTTTACACTATTTTCTGTGTACATTAAACATTTGCTTCATTAAGGAACTGCATAGTATTTTTAAAATTGTCTGGAAATTATTAACAACTGTTTTCCTGAGCTGCATCTCCAACACCTTGAGGTGAAGCTTTGAGAACATCCTGAAGAGTCAGGGCTGTAAACAGCACATCAGCTAAGAGTTAAAAGTAAGTGATAGGAAGATGGGAATTTAAGGACTTGTGAAAAACATTGCCTACGTAATTATGTAGCATATCTTAATTTGCCAAAAGCAAACATATTTAAACCAGAAATACCTCAAATATACTAGCCTACATCTCAGCTGGTGTCCTTAATTCTTCTTTGGGGACGTGCAGCATCAGCCCAAGTTCAGCATTACGGCAAAAATCTCCTGATTTCTCCTTCCAGCCCTCTTTAGGTCACCTTCCTTCATCACTAAAGAAGCCATCATTACCACTGGCCTGTTGTTGCTTCCTCTGTCTGCAGAACATCTTCCATTCAAGCTTCCTGCTGAGGAAGCTCTAGGCTCTTCCTTGATAAAAGTTAATATTTTCTGCTTAAAAGCTCTTAAAGCCTTTCCTTCAGAGCAGAAATTCTCATTACTCATCTTGAGTATTGCAGTGTTTCTTCCCTTGCCGTGAACAAAGCAGTCTCACCTCCCTAGAAAGTGGCTGTCGCTTCTCCTAGCTTGGGGGTTGACTGCATCAAACTTCTCTTTGCATTCTTCCGGTGGCTTCCTTCTCTCCAATACACCCTTGGTTAAACTTCCAAGATGCCCCACAATTCATCCTCTTCTTGAAATCATCTTTTCTGATATGATGTCAATTTTTCTATTCTTATTTTATATTTGAGTTTTCTCCATGAGCTGCTGAATAAATGCTCTGAAAAACATTTCAGTGTCTTCTTTCACGTCTGTTTTCCTGTTGTCTCAACTTTACTAGCAGCTCAAGACCCTGTTCTGTACTTGTGGATGCCTTCGGGAGTTTTGCTGCAAGCACGAACAGGAGCAAGAGAAAAACCTCTGTTATGAAATGCTGGGACAGTGTAATAAACCTTAGCTGATGTTATGGTTGCCATGTCACCAGAGCATTTGCTTGATTTTTTTTTCTCTTTCTTCTAATTGAAAAAATAAATGAGTAAAAGCTGTTTTGAATGAGAGTGGATTTTGTGTTAAAATATATGTGATTCAGTTTTAAGAAGAACTGGAAGTAGTTTATTGGAAACTAGTCTGAATCATACCCTTAAAACTGAATACCTCTTGTCCTTGAAATCCAAGGCTGAAGAAAAAGTTCAATCTTTGAATCTCCTTGGGTTTTAATTCTGGGCTTCATTCAAAACCAGAAGGGACTACAGTTCCAAATGAAATTTGATATGCCCTTGGATAGTAAAAATCTCACAGAAACATCTGGGAAGAGTTTTGTTGATAGAAAGAGCATGGAAGTATTGTTTCTTGTTAATGCACAGCATTATAAAGTTAACATATATTTTTTTCTACGATAATTTCCAGTCTGACGTTAAAACTGAGGCTCACTAGTCCAGAAGAATAGCAGAGCAGCTTTGAATAATTCTTTGCATCCCAATTATATGTTGTAATTTTTATTTCTAAGAAAATAAAAGTACCTGCTGGGTAAAGCTAATAATATCAGCACCATCAAAAGGACAGTGTACTTTAGGGAAAAATATGTGAATTTGGCCACATTTTCTGGTCTGTTCTTCTCATACTCCCTAAACCCCCAGAAAGATAGTTTTAAGGATGTTCCAGGTTATATTCAGATCTACTTCATGCTGGTCTTAGTGAAGATCTGCTGCCCATTAATTTCTTTAATTCTTTTCCAAAACTTATTCACTGCTTCAAATGGCAAAAGGTTGTGAAGGCTCACGATGCCCTATGTGAAGACACCCTGTAAACACCTGTTTAAAACAAATCTCCTGTCAGCTTCAAATGCTCCCAAGTCCAGTCATTTCAGAGTGTGGCAAAGAGAAGTTTTGCATCTGACTTATCCATTGACTTTCAGGATTTCACAAACCTTGATCATATCTCTATTAAACCAGATGTCTGTACAAGTTGGACAGTCCCAAACTTTTTACTGTGTTGTGGTAAAGTAGCTGCTTTAAATCCTTGCACATTTTGTTGTCCTCCTCCATACCAGCTGCACAATATCCTTCTTGAGTTGTGGAGATCAAAAATACACACCACATCAAGACGTGAGCCCATCAAGCTTTTATATAATTCCCTCCTTCTTCCTTCCTGACAACGCCCAGCCTTTTTTGGCTGCTGCTGCATGCTGAGTTGATGACTTGAGCAACAACTAAAAACTCTTTCCTGAGCTGTCACTGCCATCTGTGTTTAACCCCATGCAGTAGACCCATCTAGATTATTTTATTTCCAGATACATTTGCTCATATTTATCTGGACTGGTACTTCTTTGACCCCCTTTTGCCCCACACTTTGTTTTCTGAGGTCCTTGTGAAGCTCCTTACTATGGGGATGGCACGTGGCTGTCTGAGAGAACTAGTATCAACTGCAGCCTTGGAGATCGCACTGTGAACTCCCACCACCACATCACTGATGAAGGTCTTGAATAAAACTGGGTTTAGCACCAGTTCTGAGGAAACAAACTACTGATTCATTTATGTAGAAAAGTAATTTGTTTTCTATCCTTTTACCAGGTTTCACTCGATAAATGATCTTTTCCTCCAAAAGCTCCCATAATAACTTCTGGTTATGAACCTCAAGAAATTTTGGAAACTCCATGTTATGCCCCCAGGAGAATCCTTCCTCCATGTGCTCATTGATAAGATCACTGACACCCTGTAAGATCTTGATTAGGTTGCTGAGACAGGATTTCCCTTTGAAGAAGCCATGGACCTTTTCTAAAAGACCATGTTCTCAATGCTTTTACTAATATTTTATGGTCTTTATGATCTGGACTGATTTAACAGCCTGTAGTTATACCCAAAGACTTTCCAACCAGACTGTTGTATTAAACAATGATGCCTAATCTCAATCTCTTCTCAATGTTTTATTTATGTCCTGGAGATGGGTAAATGATGCAAGTTTCCCAAAGCTGTGGCTCTTGCTAAAAATTATTTTTATATACTAAGACAGACAAAGGGGAATCCAGGTCCAACAAGTGATCACACCCACTTAATTTCAATGCTAAACAAAGAAAACAAAACCAAAATAAATCCCAGGTGTGTTACAGCCTTACAGTTACAATGCAATTAGTAGCATGATATGAACTCCTCATTTCAGCCAGGTTTCTCAGCTGGTATATACAGCCCTCTGAATTTCAATAAGATGTAGTTTTTTTATTTTTCTATTTTTAAGTCCTAATTAAGTTATGTTTGAGGTTTTTTTCCCACTCTGTTGTTTTTCCTTCACCCATCAGCTTTTTCCTTTCTTCCACAGCTCTTATCTTCTTTAATTTTCCCATGAAAAAGCAGATAACTGCTAAATTTTTACATGCAATAAAATATCTGCCTTTGTTACTAGAATAAATCTATACTCCCCATTCATTTGGAAATCAAAGTGCTGAGAAAAATCTGGTCAAATTATTGAGAAAATATTACCCTTTCAATGCCAGTTAAAAAAAAAAAAAATCTAAGCAATACAGAAAAAAAAAATTCCTTACAATCTGTAGTTATTACAAATGCACCTAATTTAAAGTAAGGAATGTGTGAAGTTCTGATTTTTTTTAAGAAATAGATTTAACATTGGACAAACATACATACACATATACTTACAAAAGTAGTGAATTTGTAGGAGCCAACTCTCTGAGGGTTTGCCAAACTACCCTGGCTAGCAGAAACAATGATGCAGTATCCAAGCCTGTCTTTCAGGAGTTCACTTCATGGTATTTATCAGTCTTGACATTTCACCCCCACCATGCAGGAGAAAGGTTACTAAGAGCACAGCACAAATAACCTGTATTCCCAAGAGCACATTTTAATCAAAAAGAAAAACAGTAACTGCAAAATCTGATAAGAAAGGGGCTCTGTGTGAGGGAAATATCAGAAATTGCATGGAAGAGTTTTGCTCCTGCCTATGGCCAGGCATATGCTCTGGTGCAAAAGGGAATACCACCAGCTGGAGCTGCTCTCTGGGGTCATCATGGAGGTGCAGAGGAGACGCGTCCCATTCTTGCTTAGCTCGCTCCCATCACCTGTCTTTCCCATGCTTTAAAAAAAGCCCAAACAAACTTTTTTTTTTTCTTTTCATGTATGAGAAAGTAAAATCTATGGTACATCTAGGGTCATATGCCCTTAATTTTTTGTAAACACTCCTGGAAATGTATCTTCCATTCCTGTTTCTCCTCTGACGTGCCTTTAAAATTTCCTCCTAGTTTATTTTGTAAGAGTCAGCATTGTTCCATACTACTTTATTGCTCCCAAGAAAAATTAACCAAGATGTGACCACCCAGTTCTGATGACTCCCACCATGCTCAGGTGGTATGGCTGAGCTGGAGTCACATCCCAGTCATTCCTGACTCCTTCAGGGGCATCCCTGCCCAGAAGCTGCCTCTGGCTGCCTGTCCCTTGTCCCTGCTGCCCAGCAGTCAGACACCCACACAAAGTGGTGGCTGAGGTGAGACTGTGACTCTTAGCCTGAAGGATGAGGGGGTTTTCCCCCATATTTGACATCTGCTACAGTATTTCCCAGAATAGCTAACTGGAACAATTTTCTATATGTCTGCAGTTTTTCTGCTCTCTTGCATTTTTTCCACTTGTGTGACTTTTTGGTATTTTGCAGCTAGGAAAGATCCTTACTTGTTGTTGAAAAGTTCGCATTTCTAAGCTCATCAGCAGAGAGGATCTGCCCCAGTACTTCTGAATGCGTGGCAGTGTCTCCTCATGATGCTGCCTACATCATCCTGTAAGCAGACACATGCTTCCTGGTGCTAGAATTCCCAAGACATCTCCGTGCTGTGGTTTCAGCTGCAGTTTCACAGCTCTGGATGCTGTGCAATATATACGAACAGAGCAGACAGCCTCAAAAAGCTGCATGTTACCAGGCAGTAGCACAAAACCTATAAAAGAAGTAGCACTTTCACTCTCACTGCTTGAATGGACATCACAATGAGATTGCTTGAGCCTAAGCCAGAGCAACGTCCAGAAAAAATGAAAAATAATGTTGTAATAAATCAGCTTGAACTCCCCTCCCCAGGTATTCAGTGACATTATGATGAATTTCTCCATTCACGTGAAATCTGCTTCTCTCTTTTCCGAAGTCTATCTGCCTTATTTTCAAGTCCAAAGTCATGGTCATCAACATTGATGAATTTAACTGGGGATAGTTAAGATAACCTGGGGATATTATATAGATGTAGAAGCCACATATTAAAAACGAAGCTCTGCTTCATGCCCATAGGTCAATCATTACTTGAGTAGAAGACTCAGTGCAGAATTAAGTGGTTTTCTACCTTTGCCAGATGTAGTTTTTTAACAGCCCTGAAATAAGTTCTCTACATAACCCCCAAAAATTACATCAAATATTGTTTACATCTGACTGAGGTACAGCAACATTTAAACTTGAAAAAAAGACACTTCTTAGTCTTTCATGTCATCTTATAGCAAAATGTTCTTTATTGGGACATTTTGCTCATGTACTATATAAAAAATGTATAATGTGAATGTGTCATATAAATATTTATACCACATTCACTTAACCTCAATCCATCATATATATTCAGCTTTAAATGTGGAAGTTTTGTGGCAGAAGTGTAGCCTACAGGGTGACTTGTCAATATCCCATGCTTGTTAAAGGATGACTTTTCCTTCCTTCTTCCTCTGTGCCAGAGAAAGAACACAGTGGTCAAGCACAGAATTTATCACTCCAAAGCATAATTTATTAATAAAAGACTATTTTGTTGATAATTGCACACTAATCTTTCCTAAGTTACAGACAAATACCTCAAGGCATTGTCCGAACTCTGTTGGAAATATTCCCTGAGGTTTTCATATCTTCAGTAGGTTTTGATTTTTGCCTACACTCTAGATGATCTCCTTACATATTGATTACTGCCCTCCAAATTAGATCATTGTTACACTTTTTATTGTTCAGGTTTTTAATTAGTTAAATTAAATCTAAATATCTTTGTTCTTGAGGCTTCATTAAACAAATAAATAGAACTCATTTCCAGGCAGCCTTAGAGGCTCAGTGTACAATCTTTATACATAGGAGGGGATGGATGCTTTTGTACTACTCGTGTACTTCAGACTGTCCTGCCTTTGCCCTGCATCCTGTCTCACTAGCAATTATCATTTACCATGTCTATGGAGGACTAGAGGAATTCATCAGCAGTCTTTTTGTTTTATTTAGTTCATTGAAAAATATTTTTGTCCAGTCAATTAAATAGATTAGCAAAGAGATATGCTTTTTATAAATGACACTACATGGATCACAGTTAGTTACTTGATATATTATATGTTATCTAATGCTGTAAGTATTCTTAATATAAAATTCTGACATACACAGTGTTTGTTGCAAACAATTAGAAATTATATCTGACCCCCACAAAAAACCCCAACTTCTCAAGGCTTTTGTTAAAATATCCAATGTATAGCAGAATTTTTATTCTTCAATATCTTTCCAAAAGCCACATTTCAATGTACAAAAGGGGAGCTGAAAATAACACAGTTGTTCAATATTATACCTATGAAAATAAATGTTTAGTTGAGTTTAATATGGGATGGGTCCAAATGCACTCATGACATAATTTAATTTTCCTCCTTTTGAATGACCTTGCAAAACCAGCTTTATTATAAGAAGTAATGACTGACTCATCATGTTGAGTAGTTCAAAATTAAAAGTTCCTTTGACTTTCCACATTGTCCAAGCAAGGATGGTAATAGACTCTATACTGGTAAGAAGCCAGCCAGCTCCTCTCAAGGTCACCCAGTCAGGCACTGCTATTTTTGGTAACTAAGCAAGGCCAAACCACTGCAATTTTCAAAGAAAGGAGGCATAATAAATTTGAGAGGTAAGGACTGGGAAGGAAAGCCAAGTCACCCTGTCGCAGTGTCCCTTAAAGCGCTGACCAGCGCTGCCCCAGGCTAGCTCAGATCTCACTGCGGCAAGCACGCTGAAGGTCGGGGTGGTAGGTGTAGCGAGCCACCTCCTCCCTGTGGGGCCTTGGTTCCCCACACAGCGACGGGCACTCGTTGACGTCTGGACCACAGCGGCGGAGAAAAGAGTCGGCACTCACTCGGGCAGGGTGACGTAGATGGAATTTATTGAGGGGAAAGGACTCACACGGAGCTCCGCCTCAGTCAGCAGCTGCTCGAGGAGAGCGCAGAGCAGACCCGTGCAACAACTTTTAACTAGGGGAGGGATCAGGGGTGGTGACAACAGGTCTGCCAATGGGGAAACAGCAGGGCGTAACTGGGGGAGTTAACCTTACACACAACAACCAATCCCAAGACAGGGGAGGGGAATTCCTAGGGCACCCACCAACCACACGACGCCCTCCCTGGATCTTTCCAGAATCCAGGGAAAGGCCCCACCATGAGTGACGGGGCGCCCAAGGGGAGAGGGAGAGGATTGACATATCTAAAATAAGCAGGGGAATGATTGACGGATAACGACAAGGGACTCCTTAACTGATAAACAAGTGGAAACCATACATAAAATAGGGGGGTACAAGGAACAAACCATTACAATGAACCATGAAACTTCACATAAATAAAATATTAAAACAAATTGCGCACTGCCACATCTCCCCCTTTTTTGTTTTAAAAGGACCGAAACTGGAACGGAGGAGGGAGGTATTCGGACTGAGGGTACAGTTCAGCGAACCACTCATGTTGGGTCGGATACCCCAGGTCGTGCTCTTCCATATCTGGGTTTCTTCCTTCTTCATCCTCTGGGGTATCTGGCCTTTCCTCCAATTCCAGCTCGACGTCTCCTTCCTGGTCTCCTGACAGTGCATGAAGTCTATTGACGGTGGGGGAGTGTGTGGTGCTAACTAAATTATACAACATTCTTTTAAGGAGTCCGAAAGCAATAATTACTAACATTAAAACGAATAAGCATAATAAAATAGTCTTTATAACTGATGTCACCCAACCAGAGAGTCCCCAGCTGCCAAACAGTCCACTGAGCCAGTCGTCCGTCTCCCTTTTGATGTTAGCGACCATTTCTTTCATTTGCCGGATGGATTCGTGGATGTTTTCGGCTCGAGATGTTAAATTGAAACAACAAAGCCCCTCAAACTCCTCACACCGGTGGCCGTGCAGAAGCAGCAGATAGTCAATGGCCGCCCGGTTCTGAAGAGTGGCCTGCCTCGTCGTCTCCTCATCACTCAGGAGGTTCGTTAGGGCATCTGTTGTCAAATTGGCCTGTTTTGCCACCCAACACTCCAGGTGGGCCAATTCACCTAGAGTCTTTGCGATTGCTACCCAAGGTAAAAAGATTGTGACCGCTACACCTTTGCCTTTCGACCAATGAACAATTTCGGAGTCACAATCCAGGTCAATCGCGCCCAGGTCTCTCTTCTGTCTTACCAAATTAGTAGAAATTTTGCTGTGCCAATTTGCTAATGTGGTTTTGTTTGGCGTAAACAGGCTCAGCTGCCCTAGGGTGCACGGGCCCCCTATGTGGTGAGGGGGAATGTCTGACCAAGCCTTGTCGCCGCAAATAAAAAATGTTCCTTTCGGAAGGGCCAAAGGTCTGTTTTCTAAGTTTGTGGGTACGTCTACCTCCACCGTATCCTTACACCACCCACGGGGCATGTTGACACTAGAGTGGATGCGGTGGTACAGACTCTCTTGCCCTTTCGGAGGGAAATACACAAACTTAACGCAAAAGGTGGCATTAACTGAACCAAGGAGCTCCAGCTCCGCGGGAAAAGCAGAAGCTTGGGAAAGGGTACGGGGGAAGAATGACCACAAAAATAAAGGGTTCTTAATAACAGTTTGGCGGAAGGGCTTATCTTGATTGGCCATTTTCTGGGCCTGAAGGAGTCCCTGGGGGAACTCCTCAGGCCTAAAAGGGATTCCCACGAGGCAGGTGGAGAGGGGATTGTCTGCCGACGCAGCCGCGAGGCAGATGTGGTCCTGGCCCATGGCTCTAGCCAGGGTGGCCCACACGTTCGCCTTCGGCTGCGGAATGACCCATCCGGCGACTGGGAGACAGACAACGCAGAGTGCAAGGCAGATCCCGAGGAATTGATGGAGGGTCCTCGGGCTTGGGGACGCGACTCTGGCTGGGGTCATCTCTAGAACTGAAAAAGACTAAAATACAAATTAATCAAGAACAGGTAAATCAGAGGAAAAGGGGAGCTCTTCCCAACTCTCAGTCTCCCTCCTCCTGCGCCTCCACGCTGCTTCAGTGACTTGAATGGACCTTTTTCAATGAGTCCCCGAGACCTTCGGAACGTAGGGCCTCACCCACTTTGATGGTATCCATTTTGGTCCCGTGGGGGTGGACACGCAAGCGTATCCACGACCCCACGTGACCAACCCGTGAGGCCCATCCGTCTTTCCAGTCTCGGGGTCCTTGATCATGACTGGTGGTTTTTCGGTGGTGTGGAACTGAGGACTAGCACCGAAGTGCCGTACGACTGGGGGATTTAATCCTTCGAAGGAGCAGTTAAGGAAGTTAATAGTGAAAAGTGCCCTGGCCAGCCTGATGGAAGGTGGTTCTGTCTTTAGTACCTGGTGTTGTTGGTGCAGGACCCTTTTGATGTTTTGGTGGGTCCTTTCGACCACGGCTTGGCCTGTTGGGGAATGGGGGATGCCGGTCTTATGTTCCACTCCCCATTGCTGCAGGAAGTCGCGGAACTCCCTGGAGCGATACGCCGGGCCATTATCCGTTTTGAGCTCCCTCGGGATCCCCAGGAAGGAGAAAGCCTGGACAAGGTGTTTTATGGCATCTGAGGATTTCTCCCCTGTGTGGGTGGAAGCAAAGACGGCCCCAGAGAAAGTGTCCACCGATACATGGATGTATTTTGAGCGGCCAAATTCTGGGAAGTGAGTGACGTCTGTCTGCCACACCTCACAGCTCTTTAATCCTCGAGGGTTCACTCCAGCACTAAAGGTTGGTAAGGCGTGCTTGGAGCAGGATGGACACGCGGCCACGATTGCCTTGGGCTATTCCCGGGTCAGGTGGAACCGGCGAACGAGGCCAGGTGCATTCTGGTGGTGAAGCTGATGACTGAGCTTTGCCTGCTCAAAAATGCTAGGCAGTGGGGCCATTGCAGCTGGGGCAGCGAGAGCATCAGCTCTCCTGTTACCCTCCGCAATGAACCCTGGCAAATCGGTATGCGATCTTGTGTGCATCACGTAAAAAGGTTGCTCTCGGTGGGAGACTAATTTTACTAATTTTGAGAGCAAATTGAAAAGCGCAATGTTGGACACTTCCTGAAGGATGGACTGTTCCGCCCTGGATACCACCCCCGCTACATAAGCGGAGTCGGTGACCAAATTGAAAGGTTCAGAGAACCTCTCAAACGCCCTGACGACTGCGGCCAACTTGAGGGGATCCTTCCACTTCTTCAACATCAGCCTCCCACCGCTGAGTCTGCGGATCTCTCCAAGTCAAAACTGACTTGTGAGATCTGCCGGACGCATCTGTAAACACTGTCAAGGCCTTGAGGGGTCTTCTGCTCTGAACACCCTTTAATGAGAGCACAAATTTATTATCCTGATTAAAAATTTTGTGGGCAGGCCGATGGATAGAAATTTGCCCCGTAAAGGAATCCAAGGCGAACTGTAACGGTTCATTTTCTTGAAGCAAATGCTCCAACGTTGCCTTAGTAATTTGGCCTGATCGAAGCCCGATTGGGACGTGAATACACTTAAAATCGCAACTGGCCAAATCTCGGATCCGCGATCTTGCCTTGCGGATCAGCTCAGCCACCAGCTCCTGTGGCCGGGTCATCCTTTTGGATCATTGATGGCTAAGGAAGACCCACTCGATGATTAAAAGCGGATCCTCCTTGCTACGATCCTTTTTGGGGATCTCCCTCCACTGGAAGATAACCCCGTGGAGGTGTGGCAGTCTTCCCATGACTATGAATTTGAACGGCAGACCAGGATTGTATTGGTGGGCCTGTCTTTTGGACATGCAGTCCTGCACTCTCTCAAGGGCTATCTCTGCTTCCGGGGTAAGGGCCCTAGGAGAACTCAGCTCCTCTCCCCCTCTCAACAAATTGAAAAGGGGGCCTAGGTCTTCGATGGAAAGACCCAGCCAGGGCCTTACCCAATTTAAAGATCCACACAGCTGGTGAAGATCCGCGAGGGTGCTTATTTTGGTCTTAATCTCCAATTTTTGCGGAACAATGGTCCGCTTGCTGATTTCAAGCCCGAGATATCGCCAGGGCGGCATCCTTTGAACTTTTTCGTCCTGCAACTCAAACCCTGCAGCAATCAATGAATTGATTGTCAGGTCAAGTGCGTGGGACAGATCGTCATCACTCGGGGCACACACAAGGACATCATCCATATAATGATAGATGATGGCCTTGTCCGCGGCTGCGCGGACAGGGGACAGCAAGGAGGCTACATACCATTGGCAGATGACGGGGGAGTTCTTCATCCCTTGCGGGAGAACTCGCCAATGGTAGCGTCTCCTTGGGGCTGCTCGGTTGATGGTAGGTACCGAGAATGCAAAACGAGGGGCATCGTCTGGGTGTAGAGGAATTTGAAAAAAGCAATCTTTGATGTCAATCACGGCCAATTTCCAATTTTCTGGGAGCATGGTCGGGGAGGGCATCCCTGGTTGTAAAGACCCCATGTCCTCTATAACGTTATTAATTTGACGGAGGTCGTGGAGGAGCCGCCACTTATCCTTCCCCGGCTTTTTGATCACAAAAACCAGAGAATTCCAAGGGCTGTTTGTTTCTACGATGTGGTCTTTGGCCAATTGCTCCTCGACGAGCTCTTCCAGCGCCTTCAATTTTTCTTTTGACAGCGGCCACTGTTCTACCCATACTGGAGAATCCGTAAGCCAATTTAGTTTTTGGGTAGGGCGCTTCTCAGTGACCGCAACGGAAAAATCCGAAGAAGGGTCTGGAATGTCAATTTTGACCCCCCATTGGGACATCAGGTCTCTTCCAAGCAGGGGCTCCTTATAGTTTAAAACGAATGGGCGGATGTTCGCCAATTGCCCGTTCGGCCCCTTAATTTGGACCATGCCTTTCGACTGTCTTGCCAATTGGAGACCCCCTACCCCTTGGACGTGTCTAGCAACATTTTGCAAGGCCCAATGTGACGGCCAGTCCTTTTCAGGCACGACCGTCACATCTGCCCCCGTGTCTAACAGGCCCGTGATGTACAGGGCCTCCCCACCCACACTGAACTCCCATTCTACCCGGGGCCTTTCTTCTGTGATGGCCTGCACAGGGCAGACCTTAGGGGTTTCTGAGATGTTTCCGAAACCCCAGGTAGGAATGATTTGAGCAACAATTTGATTTTTAGGTAGATAAGTTGGTGGGTGGGCGCAGCGCAGCCAGAGAGCAATTCTCCCAGGGTTGTTAACAAGCGTCCCTGGAAGGATCTCAATCTCCTGCGGGGTGTGCTTGCAATCTCTTCTCACCTTCTGCCACTAGCCAGGCACCCTGCTCTTCGAAGTTAACAGATGTTACCGTCCAGTCGGCGGTCTTCAAATGTAGACCCTCTGTGAGCCGTAATCTGTAAGGTGGAAATCGAGAGTCGGCTGTCAAGATAGGTTTTGCAATGTCAAGATCAAGGAGTGTCAAGTCCGGTGTGTTTGTTGTCGTATTCGATGGAAAGGGCAGCATATCATCGGCGCTCTTGTCTCATTCCGCCCCTCCTTCCTCCTGGTCCGCCCTATTTTTGTCATAGCGCCGGGCGGACCTGCGCTCCCAGTTCAGTTTTTTTGACTGGGTTTTGAGCCCGTCATTCCCTCTCCCCCGCCTCCCCCTTTTTTGTTTTTAAGAGCCTCTAACTCTCTCCTTAGATGACACTGAGAGGCCCAATGTCCCACATCCCCACACAGGTAGCAACGTTGTTTGTTGGGAACATAAGGCTTTTTTTGAGGGGATGGTCCTGAAGACAGTGGTGTTGTGGAGCCAAGAGCAGCTACCCTCGGATTCCGCAGGCGATGGTCAGTGTCGGCGGCCTGCAGCAGTGGGACCTTCACCTGGCAGACTCGTAACATTTCTGGAATTGTCGGTGGGGGATCTAAGGGCAGACTCAGAACGGCATTTCTGGAAAGCACATTTGCATTAGTAAACGCCATCTCCCGTAGAATCCCCGGTCTCACAGCTGTATCAGGTACCTGCAATTCAATCGCCCGCATGAGGCGCTCGACGAATTATGTAAAAGATTCCTTGGGCTCCTGAAAAATTCTAGAATAAGGGATTATTGGGCCTTCAGGAGCCATTCCAAAAAATGCAGTGATTGCATTGTCCCGAATTACTTTGAGGGCCTTTGGTGGAACGGTGGTATCCTGATCTACCGGTGCAACCCAGTGTCCCTCACCCACAAGATGGTCGAGGGTGAGGGCATTCCCTTCCTCATCGATCGCGGTTTCCGGATCGATGAGGAGACCTGGCAAAGCGTCCCTTAGCAGCCGCTTCCATGCAGCCTCCCAGAGTTGAAACTCTGTGCTGTTCATGAGACATGAAAACATCTGTCTAAGGTCTGCTGGTGTAACTGCGGTCGCACAAAGATCAGAACGGAGAAGGCCCCTAAAATAGGGACTCTCCCGTCCATAATCTTTGTGTGCTTTGCACAGGTCTTTTATGAGCGATTGCGGGAATGGGTGGTAAACGGGTCGCACATGTCCTCCACGTGTATTCTTAAATACAACGGGTGCTAGGGATGGGATGGGGGAGGGTTGAGGCAGGCCTCTGGATTCAGGGCCCATGTGCTCCTCCTCCGGCCTGCTATCGTGGGAACCGGAAGAGGGAGCGTGGGAACCGGAAGCCCAGGAGCTACGCCTTCCGGGAGGGGGAGTGGTATGAGAGGATGACACTCTCCTGGGGGCGGAGTCAGGGGTGTGGTAATTGGGGGGAGCATTGGGAGGAGCAGGGGGAGGAGACTTTGGGGAAGGCAGAGCAAGGGGAGGTGGTCTTTGGGGAAGGGGAGGGGTCATGGAGAGAAATGGGTTGGTCGATTTAGGGGCGGGAAAGAAGGGGTTGTGGGTAGGAGAAAAGGGGGAAGGGGAAGACCGCGCCATGCGGTCTCCGCCATCTTGTGGGTAATTGTAGGAAAGGGGAGGGAAGCCATCTTGGGATCTACATTCACCATCTAAACTAAATCTAACGCGGGGTTTCATAACTGGGGAATGATAGGGTAGGAAAGAGTCTCGAGCCACCTGGCCAGGGTGTCTCGAGACATCCCGAGCAGTCCGGCCAGGACTGTCCGGGCGGGGGAATCCGGATGTTGTGAGAGAGCCTGAGCTAGCAGGTCGGGCGCCTACTGCTCCCTTCAGAATACCCTTCTGGGGTCGAGGGGATTTGGGAGAGGGTTTAGGGGAACAGGGGGACGGCTGTCTACAACTCGGCCCTTTTTGCATTTCATTTTGTCTTTTAACTGCAGAACTGAGCTGCACCACCAAATTAAAGTATTTTTGGATGTCTTTCTCCCCTGACCGGGCCAATTGAAATAATTTTCTCTCTACACAGCTCCAAAATTGTGCTGAGCAGATGTGGTCAGGGGTTGTTTTAGGGAAATGCAAAAAAAGCCATTTGACAAACCGTTTTAACTCGCCCGATGAAATTTTTAAACGGGCGTTCTCAACAACCGAACTTAAACTATAATACACACTCTTTTGGGTGACCGAGAGCTTAACACCCATCTCTCTCTACTAAAGTCACCCCCAGATGGCACCCAAGCGAAAGCAAAGTTAAACACAAATGAACAGCAGAACCTCTTTAAAACCGAGTAGGGTCCAATTCTCCCTCCCTCGGGGGACTGCAACAAACAAAACCCGATGGCTCTGAAACACCCACACAAAAGAACCACCGCGCGATACCAAATCGCTTAAAAGGAAAGGGGAAATAGAACGAAAGCCGAACAAAGGAGGACCCACAGGAAGGCTCCCGAAACAGGAGGACAGGGCAAACCCTAACCCCCTGGGCTGCGCAGCCAGAATCCCTACCTGGTATTCCGTCCCCATACGGTAACCCCCCCCACCAGGGAGTAACCGCCAATAGTAAGTAGCGCTTTGGCTACTTCCCCCCTCCTGGGATCTGGAGAAGCTTGGGGTCTCCGGTCCGCCGCCCGAAGAGGACTCTGATGGTGTGCCGGAGCTGTCCTCTTCTCCCCCGGGAGCGAGTTGGAAAACCGCTCAAACCAGGGGTAGCGCGACGCCCAAGGATTACTTCGGCTCTTCGGAAGCCTAAATCCGTGCCGTGGGGTCCGCACCGTCGCCGGGGGGCCCCACGTTGGGCGCCAGACACGCTGTCGCAGTGTCCCTTAAAGCGCTGACCAGCGCTGCCCCAGGCTAGCTCAGATCTCACTGCGGCAAGCACGCTGAAGGTCGGGGTGGTAGGTGTAGCGAGCCACCTCCTCCCTGTGGGGCCTTGGTTCCCCACACAGCGACGGGCACTCGTTGACGTCTGGACCACGGCGGCGGAGAAAAGAGTCGGCACTCACTCGGGCAGGGTGACGTAGATGGAATTTATTGAGGGGAAAGGACTCACACGGAGCTCCACCTCAGTCAGCAGCTGCTCGAGGAGAGCGCAGAGCAGACCCGTGCAACAACTTTTAACTAGGGGAGGGATCAGGGGTGGCGACAACAGGTCTGCCAATGGGGAAACAGCAGGGCGTAACTGGGGGAGTTAACCTTACACACAACAACCAATCCCAAGACAGGGGAGGGGAATTCCTAGGGCACCCACCAACCACACGACGCCCTCCCTGGATCTTTCCAGAATCCAGGGAAGGGCCCCACCATGAGTGACGGGGCGCCCAAGGGGAGAGGGAGAGGATTGACATATCTAAAATAAGCAGGGGAATGATTGACGGATAACGACAAGGGACTCCTTAACTGGTAAAAAGTGGAAACCATACATAAAATAGGGGGGTACAAGGAACAAACCATTACAATGAACCATGAAACTTCACATAAATAAAATATTAAAACAAATTGCGCACCGCCACATCACCCCATTGTGGGGAAGGAAGGTGAACATAGTGCAGCCATATGGGGCTTAGAGCAAGCCTCTTTCAGCTGCCCAATGTCATAAAAACTTAAAAAGAAAAATAGATTATAAAAATGCAGTAAAAATGTTTAGGGATTTATCCTTATTTCAGTTATTTTGAATGGCTTTACTTTACAAGAGAAGGCCTCAGGCAGAAGATATTTTAAACTACTGTAACTGCAGCACACAGCAAAGGATCTGAGTGTAAGGGGATTTTTTCTTGGAGGGTGTGCCATTGCCAGATTGTTACCTGTCACTGAGGGATTGTGTTGTACACCCTATGGGCTTTCTGAGTGCAGCATGCATGTGGTTCTCTGTGGCCACCCAGCAAAGCAGGGACATTGCCCAGCCTCCCAGGAGCTGGCTGGAGTGCAGCTGCCTGTGGTCATCTTGCTCAGGTATGGTAGGGCTGAGTCCTGCCAGCCTGGCTCACCCTCTGCTCCTGCTCTGCTCCTCCTTGCCACTGCCTGACAGATGAATCTTAGAGCAGAGAAATGCTTAAGAAAAGATAGTATCTATTTTACATACACTCTTTGTGGACCTAGGCCATTCAGGCTTGGAAGAGAGCAGGTTAAGAGGGCTGTTTGCAGTCCCATCACGAGCATCCAATGTGTATACCATTATTCTTCACAACACTGAAGAACAAGACCAGTAAGAAATGATCACTGCAGCATGATAGCATGATAGTGAAAAGATAAAAATGTATTCAGGCTAAACAGTTAAACTGCTTTCTGAAGCCTGAGGGTTTCAGCTACAAAGCCAATGTTAAGATTATGTTGATCAGATGGTTTTTCTACACAGAGAAAAGAAGAGGACAATCAAGCAAATTAGTAGAGGGAGGAGTGCATGTCTGGAACATGTGCAGTAAACCACAGAATTCATTATGAATTGTATCTGTGTGCACATTTGCTAAGCCAGCTGTGTATAATATTGTAGATATGCTTTAGGGTTGTTTTGCACCAATAACTCTTTAAAGAGTATTCTGTTTTTACACTGAAAGTCTGTCCCTTCAGTGTATTGAATATCACCATATCTTTGATAAAACAAATAAATAATCCACTGTTTTGATGTTTTTTGTTTAAGGAGAATGAAAGCAGCATTCTGCCAGTCAATGTTGCAAGGAATTCCATTTTCCAGCACTTACTTCTGCAGTCACACCTCCAATTAGGGTTGATGATATTGTTATGTGCATGGAATGTGGATATACAGCTACATAGCTACCTAATGTGTCTAGGTGTAGATACTGGTGTAGACAGGGCTCCTCTCCTCTTAGTAGAGAGATACACAGGTATCTAACCAGCTGGCTCTATACAGATATCTATATTTGTCTATCTAGGTAGATAAAGTAATCAGGATATAGACTATCATTTATCTATCTATCTATCTGTCATGGTTTGAAGCTGGCCCAATGCCAAGCACCCACGAGAGTCGCTCACTCACCCTCCCCTGCCACAGCTGGGCAGAGGAGGGAGAAAACAATTAACAAAGAGTTCATGGGTTGAGATAAGGAATGGGAGAAAACACTTCATTTTTCAAAAAATGAAACAGGCAAAACAGGCTCAACTTAAGTTACAAGGTGAATTTATTAGTAATAAAATAAGAGGAAAATAATGAGAAGTAAAATAAGTCCTTAAAACACCTTTGTCCCCCCAGCCCCTCCCTCCTTCCCACAAGCAGTGCAGGGAGACAGGGCATGGGGATTTTGTTCAGTTTATCACTGAGATTTTCTTCTGCTGCTCCAGGAGACAGGAGTCCTTCCTCTGTGAGGCTGTGGGGTATCTCCCATGAGAGACAGCTCTCCATTACCTTCTCCAGCATGGTTCTGATCTCATGAGCAGCAGCCAAACCACACCTGCGGCAATGTAAATTCCCTCCAGGGGCAGACACTCCTCCCAAAACTGCTGAGACGTGGGTCACTCTTCCACAGGATGCAGGAAGAGTGACTCCTTCAAGGACAGGCTGCTCCAGCCTGGAAGCAGAGGCCTCCTCTCTCCACCAGATCTCCCACTGGATCACAACCTCCTCCAGGCATCCACCTCCTCCAGCATGAGCACCTCCCCCATGGGATACAGGTGGATCTCTACATCTCCCGTGGATCCCCATGGGCTGCAGGGGCACAGCTGCTCATGGTCAGCACCGTGGCCTGCAGAGAAATTTCAGCTCTGGCACCTGGAACACCTCCTCCCCCTCCTTCTCCACTGACCTTGGTGTCTCTGTGTTGTTTGCCTTACATGTTCTCACCTCCTCCTCTTCTCTGACTAGAAGAAAAACTGTGTGCCCTTTGTTTTGATTTTCTTCTTAAATATGTTATCACAGAGATGTTACCAACCTCTCTCATTGGCCCACTTTTGGCCAGCAGCATGTCCATCTTCAGAGCCATCAGGGATTGGCTCTGCTGGACACGGTGGAAGCTTCCAGCAGCTTCTCACAGAAACCACCTCTGTGCCCCCTCTACTACTAAAAAATAGGCTGTGCAAAACCAATACCTTGGCAGACAAAATACTCTATCTATCTGTCTGTCTATCAATCTACCAATCTACCAATCTATCAATCTATCAATCTACCTCTATATCTATACAATTACTTGTCTAGATCTGCAAATATCTGCCTAGACAGATGTCTAGATAGATCCAGACAATAAATATCTCTAACTGTAGAGATCTGTGTCTACATCTGTATAAGTCTATCTGTTACCAAACAGATGAGTATAGATCCTGGATACTGGACCAAAACATATAATTCAAATACTTGCTCGTTGTTCCATTAACTTCAGCCCAGCTCAGGAATGTTCTCCCGAAGCTACCAGTATGGACAGAAAGAAGCAATATTGCTCACCACCCACCATCTGATAAAGCTATACTGCTAAAACAACAGGAATCTGACTGGATTTCATCACAAGTTGCTCTGATTCCTCATTTTCTTGAAGACAATTAATTTATATTACTGTTAAAGTAAATTAAATTAGTATTAACCTTGTCTGGGAAAATGATGCTTCAGAAAGAGAGGTGTATTTCTCTTGGCATGCATGAAAATGAAATGATAAGTTGTTTATATCTCAGTGCAGATGGACTCTTTCTAATGTGTTATCACCAATGTGATATATTGATTATGTCTATAGGTTGTCAAGTGGGATAAGATAAATCAGTCTTTGGTTATGTTAAGAGACGAGACTATGATGCCACTCTGGTTCTGAATTATGCCGGGGTAGAAAAGAATGTGGAATGTCCTCATCAAATTAGATGGACACAGGTCTGAGCAAAACTGACAAGTTGAGATGTGGTTTATCAGATTGGCTTTGCAGGTTCTGGCTAAAGTTTGTTATCAACCATATCTAATTGATCAACTGAGCAGAAATAAATGAGACAGAAAAAACCATTTAATAAAAACCTAGTTTAGAGGTAGCTATTAGACTGAGGCTATTTTAGCAAATAGAAAGAAAAAAAAATTACTCATATTGCCACTGTTTGCCTAATTTTGCTGATGATTATAATTTTATAGGGACTGAAAATTGTGTATTAGTCTCCAGACCATCTCTATTATAGCTGTGGTTAAGTTGCATCCTATCTGACTTCATTTGTCATGAGTACTATCTAAACACCTGGCTTTTGATGTTCAAAACAATTTAAAATAAAGTCTTATTTTGCAGTGAACATGAGGCATCATCTGCCTGCCACGTACTTGTTTACTACCTCCGGGTCCATTTCATAATTATTCCTAAATAGAGCAATATATCTATCTATGGTAAAATTTCTATCACTGTGGCTCACTCCTAAGGAAAGACATGAAAAAATTTATAGTATTGTAAGTTGTATGATTACCTAAGTGCCAAATGTGTTCTTAGAAGAGGGACACAGCAAGCACATACTTAACTCATCACTAGTTCAGAATATGTTTAAATCTCTAAATGGGATGGAACTAAAAGATGAGTCTCACTGGACAGAAGGTAAGTTTAACCACTGTGGCCTATGACATGGTAGTTAAGGCGACATTTTCCTAAAACGAATACCAAAGACTGTCTTTACATTCTCAGCCTACTCCTTTAAGCATGCTGATGAGCATTTTGTACAAATTCTGGTTCTCTTTAGATGAGATTGTGTGGCAGATATAGATCAAGAGATGCTTGTCATGCACAAGTTATGATTTCTTTCAATCATGATGCGTTTTATGCAGATATCACAGTTGAGTAATACATATGGTTAATTCACATATTTCAATAGTGTATTGTGGAGTCTGGCATTTCTGAAAACTGCTGGGGTTTTTGGAGGGCAAAAGCAAAACAAAAATGTAAAATAAAAAAGAGAGTCCTACAGGTTTCAGTCACTCCTCTCCCACAGAACTACGCAAGTATTATTTTGATTGTGAAGAAAGACTTTGATCCAAGTCTTTGAAGCACTGTGTACTCTTCTTCACAGACCGTGTTGCTTCACTGTTTTCAAAGAATAATATTCACTTTGAGTTCTCCTTGTTTCAGAAAGTCCGTCCCCACTGACATTTCTGCTATGCTGATGGAGATAATATCCGTGTCTTGTACCACATATTTTCCTCATATTTTTACAAGATAAAATGGTATTACATACCAATTGGTTTCTTTTGGGTCATATGTATGGTAGGTCTGAATTTCCTAAAAGTGCAGGAGACTATCTGCCTTGCCAGATATATATCAAAATTTTATGACAACAAAATCAGAAATCATAATTTAATTTTCCCTGGAAAGATTTGTCCCAGCATTTCAAAGTGTAGAAGGCCAGAAAGTGCCAGTATTTGCTTTTCACTAGTGTAGAAAATGCCTCTTGCTGCTGCTGAGGACTCCAGGATGGTGTAGATGAATGTAGATGAGAGATCTCTGAAGTTAGGTTTTAGAAGAAGGGGTTTATTGTATAAGATGGGAGGCCTTGCTCAGAGCCGCCAGGCGCAGCTGAAGCATGGCCTTGGAAGGTGGGGATAAGGATAAGGAAATTCCAAGAGGCAAGAGAGAAGAAAACAAAGAGACAAGAGGAGAGAAGAAACAGAAGGAACAGAAGAAACAGAAGAAACGGAAGAGAGGCCCACTCTCGCAGCCCCCTGATAAGGGGTCTCGAGGTGGGCTGTAACGGGGTTGTGCCAATGGGGTTACAGATACTTGATACTTCAGGGGGGGGGGTTACAAGTGTGGGATAAATCATACATTGGGGGTTGTTTTCCTAGGCATCCAGCAGCTAGGACATCTCAAACATCAAAACTTACTTTGAATTCTATCTCAGTTACAGGTTTCACATTCTCAGAATCTAAGCAATCGTATTTATAGGGTTTTCTAGCTTCATCCTTCCCAACACACTAGCTAAGAGGAAGTAGTTGTTTTCCTTTGCTCTCTTCCCTCCTTTTCCATCTCACACTGTTTTTCTTCCTATGTACAATTTGTCTTTGAACCATATTGGCTCTGATCCCTTCTGACTGCATGCTAGGATAGTGAAAGGGATTGAAATGGAACAGGCATAAAGAGTGCAATAGTGTAAAAGAGGATAAAGGAAAAGGGATTGTGGAGTCTGTAATGCTTCACCCTTCTCATACACATCACAGTGCAACAAAGCACATCATGGCTGGGGTTACACTGTGCCATCATACCAGACCTGTTACAAACTTGTGGAATAACTCCACTGAGGACTGTGTTTATCCCCTGCAAACAAACACCTTCTCCTAAAAATCAACCAGGCACACACCAAAATCTATAGCCTGACTTGAAGCTAGTATTCAAAAACTGGATGGAAGAATTAGGTGTTCATTGAAAGAGGCCTAATACATATTTCTTTCTAAAATGGAGGATAACAGCAAACATTACCAACACATCCTGTAGAAGTGACAGGTATTCAGTTGAAGCATCTAGTGAAGCAGCCAGGATGAATACCTGGTGGATGTTGACTGAAGTATTTGAATTCTTTAATCTCTGGTTCACATGTTTTTGTAAGCTGTTGCATGATGAGCAATCAAAATGCCAATTACCTATAGTGCCATAAGGTAAAAAAGCCGTAATCTTCCCACTCTCCCCACAACAAAACCCTTTCTTCAAAGTCAACCTTAATTTTTAAGATGTGGAATCAGTCTATCAAGAACACATTTTTCCTTTGGCTAGCTCCTAAGAAAATTCTATATATAGGACAGTAATATTATGTACTTTATGAATACATTATTTTATCCATGTTTTGCTTCATCTCTTTGGGCCTTATCCATTCTTTGTTGCCATTGGACCTTGTATGTGTGATTGTTCGTCAGAATAATTAGATGAAACAATTCAGATTTACTGGAGCTCTTACAGATCATTCAATTGGTTCCCAGATAGTCTTGGAAATTGAACAAGTTCATATTTTGTCTTTTTCTTTCTCACCAAGGCCTGTATGAATTGTCTGGCAAACTCATGGTGCCGCACTAAACTCCTGCTTGGCACAAAGGAGTTTGATAGCTGACTACAGTTTCCCTTTCTCTACACACCAGTGAGAGTGAGAGAGCTCAGGCATTCCTCTGTTTCTCCAGATTACCAAAAAGCACTGGGTTTCACAGTGCAGAGAGCCAAATTAAGTCTGCCTGGTCGAAAACAGCACTGTGTGCAGGGGTGGCTGGGTATGAAATTAAAGGGAGATGTAGTGAGGGGGCGATAATGGTCTAACCATGCAGAGGACCCTCTGGAGAGAAGAAGAAAGGAAAAGATGTGGTTTTCCAGCTGGTGATACAAGCTCAGTTCCAGCGTCCTGCACAGAAGTTGGCACAGGGAGCACAGGACCTGTGCTCTGAGAGCTGCGCTCCCCTGGCTCCACCATCCCTGCCACACCAGGGCTTGGGGCACTGCCGTGAGCAGCCTGACAGCACTGTGACTAATGTCACCCTCACAGGGTGGGCACCCACTCCTGCAATGCAGACAAGGCATCTAACACTACCTTAAGCTCTTCAGATAAATGTCTGGGTGTCTGTGCCAAGGAACACACCATTGCTTTCACAATGATTGTGTTTGACTCCCACGTGTTCCAAAGTAAACATACTCACCCCAGGTTACTACTACTGGTGGAAAGCTTACAACGTGGGAGGAAAATACTGACTTTCTTGAAGGGTTAAAAGAAGGCCATGCTGCTTCTTTGTAGCTCTCTGCACCATACCAGAGTGGAAACCTCTTGAAGGCCACCTATACCTTTCTCTCTCTCTCTCTCTCTCTCTCTCTCTCTTTTATTTTATTTTTTTTTTTTTAAAGGAAATTAAATATCAGATCTGAAATGCTGAGACTGAACCATCAGTTTAAGATTTACATAAAGCAGATCTCTGGCAAGGCTGCACGTCTCTTCAGCATGACTTCTCTTGGGAAATAGTTTAAAAAAAAGTCTTGAAATTTGAGAAATGTAAAATAAAGAAAGATTACTGTCAAATAACTGGTTCATGGAAAACATCAGCTGTATCTGAGATGATCTGTAATGAGCTGTGTGCTGATTAAAATAAAACTATATATCTGAGCTACTTGATGCATATTTTATCATCTACGTCTTAATATATCACCAGTTAAATATACTTGGTGACTCTGAGATTATCAGCTGCATAGGTCCTGTGTCTCAGCTTTCCAAAAAAAAAGCCACAGCACTTCATTTCCAGCACCCTGGAAAACAGCCCATTCCTCACTGTCATTGGGACTGTAGCTACCTGACGTTTTCCTGCTATGGAAAGGGAGGGCAGGGGGTTTTGCCAAGAGCTATTTGCTTGCTCACTGCTGCCATGGAGTGTTGCTTTTCTCCTTTGGTTAGGATTCTGTGCTCAGCACATAATAACCTGTGCACAGGGCACATTAAAGCAGAAGCCAGAGAAATATCAAGATGCAAATGAAAATCCGTACCAGCAATAAACAAAAAAATTGCCAGGTGAGCTCAGCCAGATTAGGAAAAAAAAAAAATAAATAAAGAGAGATTGCACAAATCAAAATGAAGCAGCAGATTGTACATTTGCAATGGCGTGATGGCAAATACTCATGTTCCTTTTTTTTTTTTCACTTTTTCTGAGGAAAGAAAATTTCTAGTTGTAGAGTCACAATCAAGTAACAACCAGAAAATTACAATGGAGTTGTACTTCTTTCATTTCCTTATCGTTTCCTTGGACTGGCAAAAAGTGCTCCAATTCAAACACATTTCTGAAGTGAACCACAAAACATAATAGGGACAACAGGGTGAGAAAGTAGAAGTAAAAAGGAAGGGAGATGAAAGAAATGTGGGCTAGCAAATGAACTGCAGGATCAGGTAAATATACTGTTAGCGTTCCCGACCTGGGTATCTACATGTCCAGGGAGATTTCTGATGTGCTGTTGCTCTGATATGAAGAACACCTTGTGGATTTGTTTTAAGAAAAAGCAAAATCAGACAAAGGAGAGTGTCAGATCCAACATTTGATAAACTTGGCCTAAAACTGTGCATCAGGTGAGGAATTAAGCTCTTATGGTTTTCATTAGATTAACATATATGTGTGCTGATAAGGAATCGCTTACCCAAGTCCTAGAATGGTGATGCAGATTCAACAGTCCCCTGAGGGAGACCCAGTGCTTCTCCTGCTGTCTCATTTTCCATTTTTTCTTCTTAAAAAAATACATCAACTGCCTCTTAGAAGAATAATGAACAACTTGCCTCCTGTATAAAAGTGACACTAAGTGACCATAAAAGTGACTAAATCACACACATGCACAGTTTTCTAAGATATGTGTGCTTTTCTCATAGACAAAAAATAGAGATATGTGGAAATCCAAATTGCGCTCTCCCCTTATTCCATACTAAAAATGCCTCCATTTATTTTTGTTACACATTTCCCAAGAGATTACAGAATTATAACTAGCATTATGCCAAACCAGATAATACAAAATGAAGTGTTCAAACAATATATTTTTCATCCACTTCACAAAAAAATTAGGCAAAATCCTGGTGCTGGATATGATCCTGTATCCAGCAACACACAGGTGATACCAGCACCTAGGAGAGTTTTATTTTATGAAACAATAGCATAAAACTTTGCATAAAATGTGCTCACCTAACTTTAGCTTGACGTGTACAGAAAGCAAGATCCTCACAATTGTCATCTGCAATCATCCATTTTCCATGTTCTCTCAGAAGAAACTTCACTGTGAGGAGCTTGTGAACATGGCTAGAGCCCAGTGTGACATCAGGGGTGTATTGTGCACAGAACACAGGGAAAGGGAAAGAACTTTAGGAGAAAGTTTTTCTGCTAAGCTGCAACTTAGAAATCCTGGTTTTCAGTACTAAATTGAAAATATATACCTCTACATTTATCTGCTATGGAATCAAAAATTCCTTGGAAACCTTCTTAAAAGAAGTTAAGTCTCATGTCAGACCCATCCCCCTGAGATCCATTCAAAATAATACCCTGGAGAATTAATGACATCCTCCCCCTCAAGTGACTCCTCATCCATCCACCCCAGGCTCCAAGTGCCAGCCACAGCAACCACGAGGAGAACAGCAGTCAAGCTGCTATCAGGATAGCAGCAGGAAGGAATTACAGAGCCTTTCACTTTGGCCACAGCTCTGCTTTTATGATCCAGATTTTCAGATAGAGAATTATCCAGAATCCACATGATTTGGCACCATCAGGAGGGTAACAAAGACCCCAAACAGATGCTGAGCTCAGAGTCTTGTGTAACTCATTGCCTCCTTAAACTGAGTCAAAGTTAAGACACTAGCTGAGCCGAAACCTTGCATGCAAACATGTGACACTCTTTTTTAATTAAAAAAAATCTTTCTTCAAATGAATTTTTATGAAAACAGAATATTAATATATCATTCCACTGTGTCCAGAAAACTGGCTATTTCTATTTTTTTGTAAACATAAACCATATCTGCACATGCAGTGTACAGTGTTTGAATATGGAACAGTAGGTACCCAATTTGGAAATTTAGATGATTGCTAATATAAAAATAAATGTAGATTTTTCAGGGGGCTTTAGATAATGGAAATGTTTCTCTTGTTTTTGTGAGAACATCAAGTACTGTTTGCATGATTTTATATCAGCTGAGTTTTTTCTTATAGAGGGGCCAGTCGAAAGAAAGTTCTGAATGTAACTTCGCTTTAAATATAAAAAGATATAAACAATACTAGGGGAAAAAAGCACAGGCTAAAGGACAGAATTTTTCTGCAGTTTCAGCCTCTTTTTCTAAACTGTTCTTTTGTTTGCACATTTTTTCTTTTTTATGAAATATAATTTCTTAAATTATGCTTTTCTGATTCATTAGGCCTCTTTGTTGTATTCTAGGAGCAATATTCCCCCTCCATGACTTATTTTTACCATCTTTAATATTGATAGAGGAAAGACCAAAGAGGGAAAGTTTTCTTAGCTCCAGTGCTAATATTTAGCACAGAATTCATTTGGTAGCAACACAGCTTTATCCTTGGCTGCCGAGCAAGCAATAAACCCTTTTAATGGCTCAGGGACCACTGGGGCCAGTGCCGTGCACAATTCATGAAGCCAGGTCTGCAAAGGCTGCTGCTCGGATATTGCTTTCAGTGCCTGGAGCTTCCTGTATGCACCTGTCCTAGCCTCTTTTGAAATCCTTGATAGTGACCAATCCTCAAGACTGTAGGCATGGTGCTGGAGGTAAATGCCAGAGCCTAAAGAACTTGCCCTTCCCTTCAAGGAAGGGTGCTGCTCTCTGCCCATATGCCTCAGCTTGAGCTCCTGCTGCTGCTGGGTCTGGGAAGCAGAGATGCTGTCCCCACTTCCAGGGAAGAAAGGAAAGTGGCAACAGACAAGGAGATGACATGAAAAACCCAATAACAACAAGGCTTCATGGAGCTCTGGTAATAAAAGACCAAGAGCACCCTCTGATATAGTGATAAGTTCTGCCAATATGCTCTGCAAATAACAATAAAATCTATTTCTTTCCCCACTTCCTACCTCCTTGTTTATTTTCTTGCTTACAGGACTTGCCAGGACCCCTTACTGTGCTTCATTTCCATTACTCTTTCCAGTTAAGTTGCTTTAGTATTAAGATTTCTTTACCTTTTTCCTCCTTTTTTTTTCAGTAAAATTGTCTAGGGTATTTTTATTCCTTCATGCTTGATAGTAATTTTCTGCAGTCATCTCTGGCCTCTGTGGCCATTTACAATGATTAGTAGTTTTCAAGAGGTAATGAGTTTCTATCTTTTCCTTCTCCCCCTCTCTTTCCCCCTCTGCTGCTTTTTCTGGCACAGTCTTTCAATTATTTAAAATAAGCAGACAACTGCATAATTATCAGCCTTAATGCCAAAAAAGAAAATAGAACTGAGTCTTCTAAATACTATGGAAAGAGAGGGAGAGCTTGATAAGTATTACTACATTTTCTTTCAAGACGTGGGGCTGGGATTTCGTTTCTCCCCCATTTAATTTCTGTTTAGGAACAAAAGATTTTTGTGTTTGCAAGAAAGAGTGGATGAGTGATTTTAGATCTGCATTTTCTCTTTGCTAGAGCCTGGCACTTTATTGAAAATTAAAAAAAAAAAAAAAATCCACCTTACAAATGAAAGCATCTATTTAAATAAAAACCACTTGAGGGGAAAAAAAACCAAAAACCACCAAATTAAAAAAAAAATTATTATTTTTCCAAAGCAGGACTGAAATATCCAGAGGTCAGTAGAACATGTCTAGCACTCATTTAAAGGTGTCTGTTTCATTTTTCTGAAACCTCAATTTTAGCTGTGGATAAAAAACGACATTAAATGATCCAGCCTTGTTTCACACAAAATTACTTGCCTCTTTAGAAAAATTGCAGGATCCTTTTAAATATATTTATTTTAAGGAAGCCTATTTGTCAAAGTTTGTTGACCATACATGAAGTAGCAATCGAAGAGAGTATCAAAGACTGTCTTCCCCTGGAGCTTGTTGTGGTCCAGGCAGGATGGGGAGCCCAGCAGGAGTGGGGTGAGCGCTACAAGGCA